>NC_025690.1:20822301-20831000 GCF_000633955.1 Camelina sativa
AAAAAAAAAAAAAAAAAAAAAAAAAAAAAAAAAGATAGATAGGTCTACCGTCTACATTTTGGGTAACTCGTACCGGATAAAAAAAAAGAAAAAAAAAAGAAAAAAGAGAGAGAGAGAGAGAGAGAGAGAGAGAGAGAGGATGTATAGCCGTATAGGTGTCTTCTTCTGTTAATGTAGTTGCTGGGACCGCAAGTCATGTGAGGCTTTTGCCTTGCTGATGCTGCACGGCGTCGCAACACTACTCTCTCAATTTAATTCTTTCAACTAACGCTCCAATTTACGATGTAAAAAGCCTGACTTCAAAATACAATGCTCCTCTATCATTCTTTAGACGGACCTATTCAATTCCAACTCTGCTCAATCGTATAGTATATAGTATGAGATATTCAAGGGTATTATTTGTGAGATTCCCTGATAAAATAACTATGAAAATGCATGGGTGTTTCACTATTACTTTTTACTAGGAAAAGGAAAAAACAAACAAGCTATTTAAAAGCCCACTGAAAAGCCCATGAAAGGTCCAAGTACAAGATACAGTCTAGTTAACACATACCCGACCGTTTAATCAGTTAGTAAAGAAGATAGATTAAAAAGAGAGTGAAACAAACATGTGGTGGTTTTGGGTTATCTTTCTTCCTCCTCCGCCGAGATTTTTCTCCGTCTCTCGTTCTCTCCGCAATGGCGGCGGTCGCAGCCTCCTCCTTCTGTTTCTCTCCTCTTCGATCCCCCTCAATTTCAAAACTTCACACTTTATCTAAGAACCCTAATCCATCGATTCGAAGATCAATCGTCTGTAAATCTTCGCCTCCCGATGAATCTCCCGCCGTCACCGCTTCTTCTCGTCGACCGGAGAAACAGCAGAATCTAGTGGATTCTCCTAAACCGGATCATGATCACAAACCGGATCCTGGGTTCGTCAATAAAAAACCCAATGCTGCTGCTTCTGTGTTATCTATATTTTTTTGTTCTGGTTCCTAATTTTTTCTTATGTATTGGGGGTTTTAGGATTGGTAAAATTGGAATGGAGATAATGTCAATTGCATTACCTGCTGCATTAGCTTTAGCTGCTGATCCTATTACATCTCTTGTCGACACTGCCTTCGTTGGCCATATTGGTAACATGTCTCTTTGTTTTGGTTTTTCAATTTTCACATTTTCGAAATAAAAATCACATTTTTAACATTACTATTACATCCATATGTAATGTTACAGGTTCTGCAGAATTAGCTGCGGTAGGAGTTTCAGTTTCTGTATTCAATTTGGTGTCGAAGCTCTTCAATGTTCCTTTGTTAAATGTCACTACATCGTTTGTTGCGGAGGAGCAAGCCATTGCTGATAAAGACGTTGATGATGATTCTACGGAAACAGGTAGTTTATATATTCTTTCTTTCAAAGCTTTAATGTAAAATGGGTTACTGTCTTGTTCCAAAGATTGGTTCTTACTTTGAATCTGTTGTTTGATTTTGGTTTTAAGGTAAGAAAGTGCTGCCTTCTGTTTCAACATCCTTACTTCTTGCTGCTGGAGTTGGTATTGCTGAGGCGATTGCGCTCTCTCTTGGCTCTGATTTCTTGATGGACGTCATGGCTATACCTTTTGTAATGTCTTAAGCCTCTCTTGGAACATACAAACGTGTGTTAAGCTTTGTTATATTTGATGTTTCGTATAAGTGATCTTTCTCTCTCTCTCTCGATTTGTAATTTTTTCAGGATTCACCAATGCGGATACCAGCAGAGCAGTTCCTCAGACTTAGAGCGTATGGTGCACCGCCAATTGTAGTTGCATTGGCTGCGCAAGGAGCTTTTCGAGGTTTCAAGGACACAACGACGCCTCTATATGCCGTTGGTAAGTATTGCACAACCATCTCTTTATCTTCTTGTATTTACGCATGAATGGATCTACTGAAATAGAAGTATGGCCAACATTTTGCCAAAAACTCATCTTCCAGTTTTTGTAATCTGAATGTATTCATAGAACCGGATATGCATTAGTAGTTCCACATACGTTGTCTCTGATATGGTAAAACTTTGGATCAACAGTTGCGGGGAATGTACTTAATGCGATATTGGATCCAATTCTGATATTTGTCCTTGGTTTTGGTATCTCTGGTGCTGCGGCTGCTACTGTGATTTCTGAGTACGTCCAAATATGTGGTAATCTTTTGATACTAGTAGACTCGGTTTCTAATAAGCATATTTATCTTAATGTGTGGCTTCTTACTTTTTTTTCTCACTTGTTAATGTTTCTTCAGATACTTGATTGCGTTTATTCTTTTGTGGAAGTTGAATGAGAATGTGGTTTTGCTTTCTCCTCAAATCAAAGTGGGAAGAGCCAACCAATACCTCAAATCAGGTATCTCTTCAAACATTTTCGAGTTTTTATAAACGATTCAAACGCAAAATGCAAAGCTACTAGATGATATATATATTGATTCATGCTTAGGTGGGCTTCTGATTGGTAGAACGGTGGCACTGCTAGTGCCGTTCACATTGGCTACTTCGTTAGCAGCTCAGAATGGACCTACTCAAATGGCTGGTCATCAAATCGTTTTGGAAATCTGGTTGGCTGTCTCTTTACTCACCGATGCTTTAGCCATTGCTGCACAGGTTTATTATCTTTTAGCAACTCAACTTCAAAATAGATCGTTTCGAGCAAAATGTTACTGAAATATTAGAATCCCGCTGATATGATGCATGATTACGTTATGTGGAGAACTTTTTCACTTATATTTTCTACCTCTATTTTCAGAGTCTTCTTGCAACCACTTTCTCTCAAGGAGAATATAAACAAGCCCGGGAAGTTTTATTCGGAGTCCTTCAAGTACGATTCAGTAGCATCTTTTGTTTATATTCTACTGCATAAAATTCAGCTTTATATTTATACTTGCAATATTTAAATAGGTGGGTTTAGCAACTGGAACTGGTTTGGCTGCTGTATTGTTCATCACCTTCGAACCATTTTCAAGTTTATTCACAACGGACTCGGAGGTTCTAAAGATTGCTTTGTCAGGGACCTTGGTAAGATCTTATCTTATAATCTCTAGAGAGTTTGAAAGGGTAGTCTCAGACAATATCTAAATAATGCTATATGATGCAGTTTGTGGCTGGATCTCAACCAGTGAATGCTCTAGCGTTTGTTTTGGATGGGCTCTACTATGGTGTCTCTGACTTTGGATTTGCTGCTTACTCTATGGTCTCTCTTTCTTCTTCATCAGTTCGGTGGTTTAATTCTTACTTTCTTTACCTAACATAACTCGATAAATTTCTTGTTTTGAAACAGGTGATTGTTGGATTCATATCTTCATTGTTCATGCTTGTGGCTGCACCAACCTTTGGCCTTGCCGGGATCTGGGCGGGTTTGTTCCTCTTCATGGCGTTGCGGTTGGTTGCTGGAACCTGGAGGTAACAGTTAAAAAGACCATTCTAGTTTCAACCACGTCAAAACAACTTTCCTCTAAGGATGTTACGTTATGTTTCAGATTAGGGACAAGAACCGGTCCATGGAAAATGTTGTGGTCTACCCCAGAGAAGCCAAAATGAAACGGATCGATCATGATCCTGTTCTGCTTCAACATTTTTGTGGTATGATGCGTGACTCTTAAGAATAATGGAAATGGAATTAACTAACAGTACATAATCTTACAGTATATCAATACAGTATTAAAACCCTAGCTAGAAGCTAAAAAACTCCAAATACGAATCAGATCCACCTCCCTGGTAATAACTGGAGCCTCCAGGTTCATTGTACAACAATCCGCTATCCAATTCGAATCGATCAAAGCTGTAACCTTCCTCTGCTTTTACTGCTGGGTTCTTGTAAACCATTGATTCCACCATCTTGGTATCAGTAAGATCAAGGTTCTCAATCTTGTCTTGGCCAAGCTCGATACCGTTGTCGTAGAGTAAATAGTCCTTCTCATCTTTTGTTTCTAACACGCCATCAGGGGCTTCAGATACGTTGTCAGGTTCAAACCAATAGCTTCCAGAACTCCCCGCCCCATCGCTCTTCTTCATTTCTCCACCAGGCCCATTTTCTAGAAGACCTTCAGGGAAATTTAGCCGGGCGTAGCGACCGTACATGGCACTAGCAGCTCTGTCGTAAGCCAAGGCTGCTTCAGCAGCAGTAGCGAACGTTCCAAGCCAAAGCCGTTTGCTACGGGTCGAGTTAGCACCACGGTGGTTAACTGGTTCACGTATCTCAGCAACCCATTTCCCCCAAACCCTTTGTCGAACACCTCTAAACCGACAAACAGGATTCTCTGGTCCTCCTTTACCTCTCATACAACCTTTCTTCGAACCTTTCGCTTGAACCCTGCGAACCCTCTCCAACCCTTCCCCGTCCTCTTCCTTCCCCCATCTCTGTAACGTCGCTTCCACTGGCTCAACTGCTCTTCTTCGTCTTCTTGAGTATCTCTGTTTTGATCCGCTTTCTTCTTTTTCCATCGTAGAACACAAAAACAAAATAAACTAAAAAGTTGGGTCTAAATAGATTGGCCTAGTATTCACCATTTAGCATTAAGAGACGTCAGAAAATTAAGGAAGGTGGGAACACTTATCTAGATATACCCTCTGAGAACACGCGTGGTGCAGACGACAACTAAAATGTACGGCTACGGGACACGTGGCGAGTCCCCAGTTTAGGTAATTCTGGTATGCGCCGTCATCAAATACCCTTTTGGTCTTTGTTGTTTGGGTGCATAGATTTCTTTGCGACTAAGACTTTGAATATTAATTTTCTTAATTAATAAAAGTCCGAAAAAATATAAATAAAGTAAAACCTCTATAAATTAATACCCTATAAATTAATAAACATTATAAATTAATAAATTTTGCTAATCCTAAATCGCGTTAATGTAAAAATTAACAATACTCGATAAAATAATAAGATAATAATTTTTTCGAAATCTTCTTATAAAATATGCTTCCAATAATATCATAAATTAATAATTATGTAAATTTATATATATATATATACTGATATAATAGTGTATGTTTCTCCTAAAACTCAATTCTATAGAACAATTGTAATGTTGTATTTTCAACCTATAATAATATCTCTAAAATATTTTATAACATGTCATACAAATAATTAAAATTTAAAATTTTAATTTTTAGATATGCATCATTTACAATTTGATAATTTGACAGATTAATATTTGTAATTTATTGTAAATAGTGTTTTCTAAATATTACAATATTACAAGTTCAATTTCTAAACCATAAAATTTATAACATCCGAAAGTTTAATCTTATTTTGCTATAGTTGTTCCAATTCATAATTTTTTTAAAAAGAAACAATTAAAAATATCTATATATAAATTAATAATTATTAATTTATACTATAAAATAATAATTATTAATTTATAGATAAATTAATATTACTATAAATTAATAAAATGTCTTAGTCCCAACATTATTAATTTATAGAGGTTTTACTGTAGTATGAAATCTTGGGTAATGTTCCTTTTTCAGGGTTTTTGGCTTACGCTGCAAGCTAACAAATTTGACATCTTCTACTTATTTATTTCTGAGTTCTGGCAATGGTGTCCCTTTTTCTTTTCTTTGTTTCACACTAAATGTTCTGAAAACTATATGGTTTATTTGGTGACTCCATTATTATGGTTTACAAATATATAATAAGATATATATATATATATATATATATATCTTTTATTAAACTAGATCTTAAGACAAATCTGTTAAATAAAAAATACTCCACAAGCTAATAAATTGTTACTATTCCATGGTTACTGAAGAATTCGTTAAGCTCGATGAAAATGCGCGCCCAAGTCCTAACTAAAGGAAACAAATTGCAAGTCATTGGCATTGACAAATCCTAGTTTACCGAGGTTCTGGTTTTCGAGGTCAATGCAACTTTCGATTTTATTTTGCTTTTTGTAATACTAGATTTCTCGGCGAATAAGACTTTGAATTTTTGTAATCCACGAATATTCTATTGATGGAAGACGTCAAAATGGTGGATTATACCGTAAGCCACAACTCTAGAAAAAGAAAGACTTTTGTTAAGGTGGTGGATTGTTATCCAATAGTATAAATTTTAGGTAAGAAACAATTCAGTTTTAACAGAAAGCTTCTTTAAAAGGTGTTGGCTTAAGTTTGTAACTTGTAAGCCACCAATTTGATATTTTCCACTTCAATTTTTTTTTCCTAATAGGTATTTTAACTTTTCCCAATCATTTTAAAATACTGCTTGCGGTGAATGAAGTAAAAGGGTTCAAGTCTCGGTTTTAAAGTATTTTTGATTGGTAAACAGAAATAAGATATCAGCAAATGTTATCTCTTCTTTTCGTGGCACGGCTAGATCAAAGACATGTTAAAAACTTAAGAAGTTACATAATCTTTTCCCATCGATATTGAAGGTCGTTGACATCATCAAGATTTGACATTGACATTGTGCCTTGGGCGAACTAGACTGCATGAGAAGCAAAACGAGCTTCTAATGGGCCGGACTCGAGTACACCCACAAAGCTTCTCATCGAATTGTTTGTGAACCGCATCTGCTCCGCCCCCAAAAATTATGTGTGCTAGTCGATTCCAAGTCAAGTGCGTGGTAGTCAACAATGTAGACATTGCTCTGCTGCTCATCGGGAAGCATTTTACTTTTACAGCCCGGCATTGTGATGAGTGTTTTTTAAAAACCCGTGAAAAAACTCGGATGGATCTTGCATACCACACATGTATCCAACTCTGACTATTTCGATTGTTATTACATGCAAAGCCTAGTCATAACAAATCATAAAGATGGCTACAAGATCCAATAAACAGATGGAAACAAAAACAAACCATTGAATCTTGTGTTTGAACATGAAATCAGATCCAGTTCTTCAAATACAAGACTTGCAAAGATGAACACAATGTAGTAAAAATTCTTCAAAGGATATATATATATATATATATATATATATTTCATCAAATAGCTATTGCCAATGAACAAAGTACAAAAAAAATTATTGTTTTCAGATTAAAAAAATCCTAAGTATATTGGATTCAACAAACGAATCATATTAAAAGATTAAAAAAAAAAAAAACAGATCACCGACGCGGGGGGAGTGGTAGATCGGAGTCGCATTTAAACGCGAGCAGCAACAATAGCAGGCGCGGCGTTAGAAGCGGCGCCACCGAGGAAAGAGAGGAATCCGGTAGCAGCTGGCTCTTGCTCATCGAGGAACAAATCTTCAGGAGCTCTAAAAGCACCGTGAGCACAGATCAACGCAACACCAACCATCATAGCCGAAACAAGAACAGATCCAACATCGGTGAGGAAAACCACAAAGATACTGAACAAGATCAAACACCCCAACGTCTCACGATCCGAGAACGTACGGCCGAAGACGACGAGGGGCTGATCCGTGGGACGGAACATGTAGAGGAAGAGCCAGGAAGCGAGGAGACAGAGGAGGAAGACGAGGGAGAAAGGATGAGTCACGAGAGAGAACCCGACGATGGCCGTAGCGACGGTGAGGTAATTAACCTTGAAGTAAGAGTAATTCTTACGGATCCGAACAGCTGCGTCGGAGATCGACTCAGGTTTTGATAATGCGGAACGATCCGCTAGCTCAGCCCAGGGACGACGTTTAGAGAGTCCGTTTTTGACGGTATCGGTGATCTGGTTGACGAAATTGCGAAACGCTGGGGTTGTTGCGATCGGTGGTTGGGATTCGACGGAGGAAGGAGCGGCGGAGGGAACGGTTTGGGGGTTTGAGATTGGGAGAACTGGTGGTGCTGTGGACGCCATTGGGAGATTCAAGAGTTTGGTAGATCTCTGAGAGAGAGAGAGAAGAAGAATTAGGGTTGAAGATTTGGGGGATTAATAAAAAATTAAAGAGGGAAGGAAGCAAAGAGAATTTATTAGTTTATATATTTAGGATTGAGAAAATTGTTGACCGTCCTCTCTCTTTCGTTGCTTCGGGTCACCGACAATAAACGTGACTATTTTACTCTTTTTCTTTAGTATTTTCCTTTTTTTTTTGGGTTTTCCAATTTTTATTTGATTTAATTATGATTTTATTAATTACCGATAAAAATAAAATAAAATCTCGTGTTTTAGGGAGATAAATGTTCAGAGTTATATATAATTTTCTAAAATTTAAAAAAATAAAAAAAAAACTATTGTTGCGTTAAAAAAAAAAAAGAAGTAAAAATCTATATTGATTTTTGGATTATATTTTAGCAATCAATAATATTCGACGGAGGTGTCCAAGCTGAAAGAATATTTGAAAGGTGTTTTATTTCTGTTTTCCCAATCGATAATGTTCTTGTTACAAGGGTCTTTCTCTTTTATAGTGATACAAACGGCTTAACCTAGTGTCTAGAATATTCGATTGTCTTGTCTTTCACCTATGGTCTGTGTCGCATGATTCAAGGAGCTGGAACCTGTTTTGCGTGATCAGCTCCGTGTCTTTAGTATTCCGTTTGTCTCTTGTTGCAGGTTGTGTAAGAGTCTTACTTTTATCACTTGTTGTAATTGTTGCAGGTTGTGTAAGACTCTGTTCTGTTGTTTCTGTTGTTGCAGGTTTCCGTTTATGTGACATGGGCTTGGGTGCTGATGGGTTTGAGCTGGGCTTCAATTTGTTTGAGTCTGAATGCAGAACGCTGTCGTTTGAGGCTCTGGTGTTGATACTCCCCCGCAAACTTGGAGTAGGTGGAACAATGACACCAAGTTTGGTTCGGAGATGGCCAAA
>NC_025690.1:20832994-20833776 GCF_000633955.1 Camelina sativa
AGGAATCCGGTAGCAGCTGGCTCTTGCTCATCGAGGAACAAATCTTCAGGAGCTCTAAAAGCACCGTGAGCACAGATCAACGCAACACCAACCATCATAGCCGAAACAAGAACAGATCCAACATCGGTGAGAAAAACCACAAAGATACTGAACAAGATCAAACACCCCAACGTCTCGCGATCCGAGAACGTACGGCCGAAGACGACGAGCGGCTGATCCGTGGGACGGAACATGTAGAGGAAGAGCCAAGAAGCGAGGAGACAGAGGAGGAAGACGAGGGAGACAGGATGAGTGACGAGCGAGAAACCGACGATGGCCGTAGCGACGGTGAGGTAATTAACCTTGAAGTAAGAGTAATTCTTACGGATCCGAACAGCTGCGTCGGAGATCGACTCAGGTTTAGATAATGCGGAACGATCCGCGAGCTCAGTCCAAGGACGACGCTTAGAGAGTCCGTTTTTGACGGTATCGGTGATCTGGTTGACGAAATTGTGAAACGCTGGGGTTGCGATCGGTGGTTGGGATTCGACGGAGGAAGGAGCGGCGGAGGGAACGGTTTGGGGGTTTGAGATTGGGAGAACTGGTGGTGCTGTGGACGCCATTGGGAGATTCAAGAGTTTGGTAGATCTCTGAGAGAGAAAGAAGAATTAGGGTTGAAGATTTGGGGATTAATAAAAATTAAAGAGGGAAGGATGCAAAGAGAATTTAGTTTATATATATATATAGGATTGAGAAAATTGTTGACCTTCCTCTCTCTTTCGTTGCTTCGGGTCACCGACAAT
>NC_025690.1:20833790-20844122 GCF_000633955.1 Camelina sativa
TTTTGCTTTTTTTTTTTTTTTTTTTTTTCAGTATTCTCCTTTTTTTTTTGGTTTTCCAATTTTTATTTGATTTAATTATGATTTGTATTAGGTTAATTCTCGTGTTAACCGACAAATAAAATAATATCTCGTGTTAAAAAAACTATTCTATTGAAAATTTTAATTTATTTTGGCAATCAATCAATATTGTATATAGATTTTATTATGTAGCTATATTTAACTCTTTCAAGTACTATATATATAACTTACAAGATCTAATCAATATTAACATTTTTTAAATACATTTTGTGTTATGCCTTTTAGTTTTGTTTATTTAAAAAGTTATTTACAACATTAAATCTCAAAAAATTTCCAAAATTAACATTTCTCCAGATTTTGTTTCCTAAATATTTTACATTTCATTTCAATTAGCAATCAATATGGAAACAAAAACTATCATATATTTAACCATATATTATGTTGTGTTTTGAAGATATTCTATATCTGAATCTTTCGTAAACAAAGAAAAAAAACAATTTGATTCTCGTTTTGTTTTCTAAAATCTGTGAGCTTTGATTCTTAACGTAAGAAAAAGTTCGATTGACAATTATTTAAATATCATAATTAACATATATAAACATAATAAAAAATTAATTATTATGAATATGTAAAATTAAAAAATTAAAAAATACTATATAATGTGGTTATATAGTAGATGATTTATAAAGAGAAAATGTTGAAATTAATAAAATATTATTAAATTTGTGTTAACACGGATTAAATCCTCATTTAATTATTTAACAACACTACTAATATTATAATATTTGACATAAAATCAAATTGATTTAACTAAGATTGTATTAAATCATTAGGAAAGATGTGATTTAATCACAACGTATAATTACTGATTATGTATTTAGATTATTTATTTTTTGTTAAAATAATTAAAAATCAAAATAGAATCTCAAACACTCAACAAAACAAACTAAATATAACAAACAAATAATCATGAAATATATTGCGGATTAAAAAATAATATAAATATTTAGCCGCACAACAACTAGAAAATTTAATTATTCCTATCTTTACAAAACATTCAATATTTAACAAATAAAATAGAAATTATAATAGAAAGGGTTAAAATCTAGTTTGTTATATAAACTGTATTGTGTGGTACTAATAAAAATATCATATCAAGATCTAAACCCTAATATAGACCTCCGACGAAACCTATCTCTTCCTGGACAAGCGATTTCGCCATGGCTGAGATTTGCCTTGAGGAGGTGTCAGAGCTACAGTTCATTAATTTACAGTAACTGTATCATTATAATTCATAACCATATTCACATCCATGGTCTTGGCAATTTGTGAAATTCGTGTGGCATGTGAATATATGCTCAGAGTTGCAAGTGTCAATCGCTACATATGCATGTGGCTCATACTGCAGCTATACAAAATTTCCAACAATTTCAATGTTTAGTAAACGCACCAAAGTCATACCGTTAGAAAAAGACTCCAAGCTCATTTGACCAAGACTCTACACTTTTAAGATTACTTCTTAACTAATTGTTCTATGCCTCTTATGTAAGCTCTCAGGATATAAAAGAGACCTCTGTAATAATAGAACTTAAATGGCTGAAAATTTCCACACCTCATCTTCTCTATCAAGGCTAATATATATGGTCGTACGTCCTGGGATTAGATAGCTGAGATTAGCATAATGATAAACACTTGATTCACTTTTTTCCTTGCACTAAAAAACACTGAATCATTCTATCACCTCAAGTTCAAAGCTATCTTTTTCTTCTTCTTCTTATTCTTGCTGTCTTTGTTCAACAACACAGAGATCTTAGCAAATCCGAAGCTCTTTCTCTTTCGAGTCGCCGACCATTTTCCATTCTCTTTCCCATCACTCCTCTTGCTTACAATTTTATCACTACTGCTATTCTTTGCCAGCATCTGACCCAAGGACATTTTCTTTCTCTCGCTAGCAACATTCATATCTGAATCCTCTGCAAGAAGTAGCTTCTTGCTGAGTATTTGCCCAATTGACATTGTTGGCTTCAAGACAGGAACTGACGAAGATGATGATGACCCTTCAAAAGCATCGTATGCCAGATTCAGACCGTTTACATCCATCAGACGCGTTGTCTCTCTTTTGCTCTTGAACTTGGAAGTGTTGTTCACCGAAGAAGATAATCTTCTCCTCTGTCCATTCTCTGATGACCGCCAGTTTCGCAGCGCCTCTTCTGCTTCCATCTTTGAAGCATTTGCAGCGTCAACTCTCTCCACTGCTTCCTCCAATGCCCTCTTGCTGGTTTCAATTTCTTGAGCCGCTTCGTCTACTTTCTTAAGAACATCCGTCTTTGAAACATTCGCTTCTTCAACTCTCGACATTGCATCTTCCACTCGCTTCCTCGCCTCTTCCTCTGCATCTCTAACACTACGAGCAAGCACATCATACTCTTCAGTAGAGATAGTTACAGCCTTGGCTTTTTCAGCGTTTTTACATCCAGTAACAGCCTCAATCTCTGCGATTGCAACCGCCTCAGCAGCTCTTGCCGCTTCCTTCATCTTTCTTGCAGCCACCAACCTTATCTTAGCTGTTCTAATCTTGTCTCTCGTGCATTCAATCTCAGCCATTGCTTTCACAACTTCAGACTGTGCATTCTCTCCTGTTTCCTTGACCTCTTGAGCTTCACCGCTCAGTCTTTGAACCTCATTCAACATTCCCAACGCATTATTCTCAAGATCTTTCTCGCTGGTTTCCCCCTCCTTTCCAAATCGAACTCTCACTTCCTCTTCCTCTAAAGAAATCACCTTGAGAGACTTCTGCATAAGTCTCTCACGTGTCTTCTCAAGTGCAGCCCTCTCCTCATTCAGTTTCTTCTTCAGCTGCTCCACAGATTCGCGTATACTTGCAATCTTGCACAAATTCATCTTTGCCTGATTTAAATCCTTCAGTACCAGACCCGCTGGCTTGCTATGACCGTGAACTTCTTCTCTCAATGTATCCTCCTCATAAGCTTCATTCCTCTGCTCCAGCTTTGAGCTGAGCTTTAAAACAGTAGCTTTAGTCGCCTCAAGCTCCTTCAACACCTCAAGTGTCTCGCTTTCTTTCAAAATCAGATCGTTCTGTAGCTCAGCAGCTTGTGCTTTGAGTTCAATGATATCAGTTTCTTCCACATTTTCCTGCCACCAATGTAAGAAAGACAGAGACTTTACCTTACATATACCAATTGTAACCAACTTTGACACTTCGAACTATGATACAGAACACCAATGTGATGACTTTACGCAGCTACTACCCATAAAATCAGGTTGCAATATTGTAGGTAATGAACAAATTTCTTATAATCTCTTCATCATTATTGCTAAACATGAAAGGGAAATCAAGTATCATCATCATCATCATCATCATAATGTCGGGTTTAAAGACAGGAACCAAACATCATTAAACATCAATTCCCAAATCTGATGATAACATTTTGTCGATCCAAACAACAGCAATGTCAAGCACGCTTAATCAACTAACAACAGTAAAAACCCTAAAAATCACTTTTTCCTAGACAAAATGTAAAGAAAAGACTCTGAAACAAGTGAGGGGAGATAGAGAAAGAGAGAGTGAGAAACCTGAGAAGCTTCTGGGACTTTGTTAGGTCTCCAGAAACCGAAACCGCCGAATCGAGTGGCTGCTTCTCTCACAGACTCGAAAGGCGCTGAAGTGTCGATTTCGGCTCGGCCATTGGAGAGATCCGAGTCAGGGTTCAAACTCACCGGCTCTAACACAGTGTCGGGTTCTAGGGATTCGGCCATAGAGAAAAAAAAAAAAAAAAAAAAAAACAAAANAGCTAAAGACGAAAGAGAAGCAGAAGTAGAGAGAGTGAAGTGGAAGAGAGAGAAATGCAGAGGATGGAACCAAAAAGTCTTTTGGGTGTTGTGTTTGTAAATTGAAACTGGTTCGATAAAGGCGTGTCGGAACACACGCCACGGTCGTCTCGTCTCGTCTCGTCTCGTGTACAGTGTTGTAAAGTCACCTATCCGTTTCTGTTTTTTTAAGCAAAAATAACAATTATTTCTCCGTTTAAATTTGAAATAAGCCAAAAATTTCGCGTAGTTCCTTTACTTTAATTGAGGCACTCTCTTCTAAACTGCTAATAGTTAAAACCCATCTAAACATTTTGATTGTGATCAGATCGGCTAGAATAGAAAAGTGATCTAACAATTTTTCTAAGATTATGTGTTCTGATTAAAATAGTTATTTAAATAATAACGAAACAAATTGTTGATTAATTTCCGGTTAATTGGCAAATCGAGTCATTGGTCTCTCAATTATTTCCGGTTATTTGGCTAGTCCCTTGGTTGGACCTTTTCTCTCATAACTAAACTATGTGTGCATTTCCGTATTAACTTAGTTGGCTATGACTGATTTTTGTAAGTTAGTATGTTTGCGGAAATGACCAGAGATTATTTTTGTGTTTAAGTAAATTCATCATGTGGTCTTAGTGATTGGATGAGATACAATTTCAAGTACTTTGAATTCCAATCTTTATTGCCAAGGAAGAAGCTACGTTCGAATATGAGCTCTAGCTAACCTTACTGATAATCCGGAAAACAGTCTTGACAAACCACCAAGAAGATAGTTCGAGTAAATAATAAAATGGGGTGAAGAGTTCGAGTAACAACTTGGCAAGAATCTGAACACAAAAATATCATATTTGTTATCTTTTAGGTGAGTATTAGCTTTCATAGAAAAATATAAGTCTTGATAATAACGTGTGCCCGACACACAGGTCTTTTTGTCTACAGGATTAAACTTCTAGTACATTTTCTCACCTAAAAGGTGAAAACAAATAAAAGTGAGCTATGTAGAGTGTCGTCAAATATTTGTCCATCTTTTGTTTGATTTTTCCTCTTTTTGTTCAACCCATTAGACTAATATTTTTCATGTTGTTTCTTTCTCTTTTATCTTTGCTTTCGTCTTGTTTTCAGGAATGACTAACGCTTTCGAATGTTTTTTTTTTAAATTTCCCTTTACTTGCATTCCTACTTTATGAAACAAAAAGATTTCGATTTAATTTCGGTTTAAGCATTTGTCCGTTTTTTAATCTTAGTCATAAATGAGAAGAAAAGACAAGGAGCTAAAGTATTAGATTAGGTTAACCATAGCGTCTTGTGTATGGGCTCGTATGAAATGATATATGTATTAGGTAACTCTGTTATTTCATATTAGATTATCTTGGACAAGATTTGTATTATTTATCGGTTTATGATGGTGTGTGACTTCTGAGGATACAGTACATTGGTTTTTAGGGGGAAAAAAATAGAGTTTGAAAAAATTTGTCAATTAGGAAAAACAATCGTTGTTAGGAAGGTTCTACGAGTAAACATCATATATCTCGAATACAAATTATGTACCCCCGTCTATAAAAACATTCCTTTGAAATATATTTGGAAGTAAGATGGTTTTAAAAAAAGTCATTTGAAAATGACCAAATTCATTATTCTAGTAATATCTCGGTTTATTATTATTTTTTTTTGATGCTTAGTTTAGAAATCCAATCCACGTTTTAAGTTGATTTAAATAGTTTTACATCTCAAAAAGTTGAAACTGATCAGAGGTACAAGAAGTTCCATTCTTTGAAACTAATGATAGATTTGATCACATGTCTACACACAAATTTACATAAATCTTTCAGGTTTACAAGAGATTTATGGTTACGCCGTATTTTAGTGTAATAGAGCATGGTTATCACTTATCAAAGCTTTTAAGTATCTCCAAACAATAACAGGTTAAAATGGCTCTATGGATCCTACCTATGTAAATGTTGACACTCGTCGATGTAACATAAAGTTATGAAGAGAATAACATTGGCGCTCGCAGATTTAAATCGCTTTTTTTTTTTTTTTTTCCATATGTTGTTTTCCATGCATCTTTTTCAAAGATACAAATATTCTCTAATAAAAATCCAGACATCAACAAGAAGACGTCAGTAATAAAACATATTTTCTTACATGATGATATTATAGATAACTTGTACATAGACATAAGTTACGTTTAACATGATTCAACAGCCATATCTTTAGCGACCCTACATGAATCCACATTTGATTTCAATATCGTACAATTTCAATTTTCGTAGCACAGTTGAAATTTGTGCCGGTTATATATAAATTACTTATCAACCCCAATAATGCGAATTCAATTCTCAGAAGGAATCATGTATGTCTTGAAATAATATAAATTATAGAAAGAGAAGAATATATATGGGCAGATACTTTAGTAAGTTAAAGTCCATGCCATACAAGTGTATGGAGTTAGTTATAAGAAAATTACAGCTCGCGACAAATACAACCAAACAATAATAAACTAAAAATTATGTGCAAATAAGAATAGACAGCATAGTCAAAAGAATCGGTTAATATACTTTTATTTTTAGGATTTACGATTTATCCTTCAACAACTCTAGCTTTAGTAAAACACATGGCCTTGGTACAATACCTAATAGTCTCAAAAAGAGAGAGAAATACTATACAATATCTAATAGTCGTCTAGAATACTATAGAAGAAAACACTCAAAGCTTCTCTATATAATTCTCCTTCTACGCCTTTGCTAATTCACCATCATCTACACTCGCAACATATATTATATCTTCTGTCTTCCTCCTGAAAATATATATGGGGTTTTCTCCTTCATTTTCTTGTAGTACTCTGGGTGCCCTAATATTGGGGTGCCTTCTGCTCCAAGCATCAAACTCTAATGCTCAGTTGAGGCCTGACTTCTACTTCGGGACTTGCCCACCTGTTTTCGATATCATTTGGAATACCATCGTCGATGAACTGCAGACTGATCCTCGTATTGCAGCGAGCATTCTTCGTCTTCACTTCCATGACTGTTTTGTTCGGGTGAAGAATTTATCTCTTATTAAATAAATCCAAGGCGACATCTACTTTTACATACCATTTACGTAAACGTCTATAGAATAGAGCCTCATTTGAATTAATAAATAATGCCGTCATCTGATGTAATATATATGGCTTTTTGTAGGGTTGTGATGCATCCATCTTGCTTGACAATTCCACATCATTCCGGACAGAGAAAGATGCTGCTCCAAACGCAAATTCTGTTCGAGGGTTCGATGTCATAGATAGAATGAAAGCAGCCCTTGAGAGAGCTTGCCCGAGAACGGTGTCTTGTGCAGATATGCTCACCATCGCCTCTCAAATATCAGTGCTTTTGGTATATAAATATACCTACATGGCTTATCTCGGATGAGACTAACCGAACAATATCATGATTTTGACGTTAATGTTTAATGTTTTAAATAGTCCGGAGGTCCATGGTGGCCAGTACCGTTGGGGAGGAGAGACAGCGTAGAAGCTTTCTTCGACCTGGCTAATACAGCTCTTCCCTCTCCATTTTTCAATCTTACTCAACTTAAAGCTGCTTTTGCTGACGTTGGTCTAAACCGCGCCTCGGATCTAGTCGCTCTTTCTGGTAAAATTTTCATACTGTTTTAATATCATATTATCATAGTAGTATACGAAAAAAATAACAGCTGAAGGAGCAAATATCTAATAAATTTACAATAATAGTTCGTAAATTGAAATGGGGTGACTTATTTTCCTACAAGGAACTTAGGCTCTTAGCACAATATATATATATATATATATATAGTATTTTTTTTTTCTTTTTCTGAAGGTATAAGAATTAGTTAACATGAGTTAAGTAAGAAAACCCATTTGCTTGAAATACATGACCATTAGCTGTTGTGTTTTAATGACCGATCGAACAGAAAATTTATAAAGAGAGAAAATAAAATACAAATACAAATATCATCGAGCACGTGGTTTTGAATTATAAGAAGAGTTGTTATAACGACAAATCATGATTCATCTTTGAATCAAACATACAATGTATCTAAACGTTAATGTTTTGTCAAAATGGTAGGTGGTCACACCTTTGGAAAAGCACAGTGCCAATTCGTGACACCTCGTCTTTACAACTTCAATGGAACCAACAGACCAGACCCATCTCTGAACCCAACTTACCTCACTGAACTCCGTCGATTGTGCCCTCAAAACGGAAACGGCACCGTTCTTGTCAACTTCGATCCCGTGACTCCAAACGCTTTCGATAGTCAATACTACACCAATCTTCGTAATGGGAAAGGTCTGATTCAAAGTGACCAAGAACTCTTCTCGACTCCAGGAGCGGATACGATCCCACTAGTAAACCTATACAGCAGCGACATGTCCGTGTTCTTTCAAGCATTCGTTGACGCCATGATCAGGATGGGTAATCTTAGACCTTTGACTGGAACCCAAGGCGAGATAAGACAGAACTGTAGGGTTGTGAATTCACGAATTAGAGTTGTGGAGAACGACGATGGTGTTGTGAGTTCTATTTGATTATGCATGTTGGGGAAATATCATATATATGTAAGAAAGTATAAAATGCGTGAAAACAATTTCGACTAAATAAAAGTTCTCACGAGTTATGAGCTTTATGAAATTCTGATATGACTCGATCTTCTGATTACTATGATACAAATATACGTGGTGTTTATAACACTTCAAATTCTGATATGTACCGAAGTAACTTTTGATATAACATCACGTCGAAATTTATAATATACATTCAAATAAATTGTTGATACTTGATATATAAAATCTTAGAATTTTTTGTCCGCTAATTTGGTTATTTATAAATGAGAAGAAAAGACAAGGAGCGTAAGTATTAGATTAGGTCAACTTTTGCTAACCATAAAGTCTAGCATATGGACTCGTATGGAATTGATTGATATATGTATTAGGTAACTTTGTTAATCCAGATTAAATTATTTTGGGCAAGATTTGTATAGTTTATCCATTTGTGAAGGTGGCTTCTGACTTCTGAGACTACATTTAGGGTATTCACGGGAAACACAAGGACATGGTTTCTTTTTTGTCAAATCTTTTATTCTATAAAGCACAAATCACCTATCCAATAAAATTTCACAAATCCTTTATTCATTTGTTTCATTTAAATTGAATTAAAATAACCTAAACAAAAAATGAGATAATGAGTAAAAAAGAAATAAAGCAAAATAATTAGAACACATGAATAACTGATTCTGCAACAAATAAATCCTAAATTTGCTCGCACAATCACTACCACGTTCAAAACCGTAACACGCTCTATAACCGATTTATGTCCTATTTAACTCTCATTTTATTCAATATCTTTGCATTTGATCACCATAATTGTATTTTTTTTTTTCTTCTCAATTATCAGTTTTATCTACAATCACTGATGTCTGGAACTCGGAAGTGGTAAGCCGGTAAATCTGCAACTTGGTGTATTTCATCCAACCTATCCATGATTTCCTTTTTTAGACCGTACGTTCTCTAGATCTCTCACATAATCTCTTTTATGTAGAATTAAATCTCTAACTTTTTCACATGTATGACTATGAGAAGATAATTCCAAAGTACATGTACGTATTCTCACCATATAATGCTAAACAGTATAGCCACCATTCACTTACATTACTCCCTAGATACTTTGATTTTATGCGCAGGTTAACATAAGAAATGACGATTTCTAAATAAGTTTGTAGTCTAAGATTGTTCAGTTCCAATAAAATATACAAGTGAAGTTTAGCATTATCTTGGTTCATTTTCAATTTTTCAATCCAAAGTTGTTTGTCATATGTGTGCGCAATTCTCAAGTTGGTAAAAACAAAACTATATAGTCTTCCAATTTGCATTGAATTATTTTGGCTATGTCTTTCTCTAAACTATTTTAACACGTTAGAAAAAATCAACAAAAGTATATTATAAGATATACTTTTAAGCAAAATTAATGTATTTATCAGATTTATTTTGAGTATTACTCAATTTTTTTTTTTATGATGTTGAAATCTTTCACCATTCAAAATATTTTGTGGTAATATTATATGTATGTTAATCATTTTATTTAACTATCCTGTACGTAGTACGGGTAGGAATACTAGTATCAAATATTAGGAAAGTAGTTTGAAAAAATGTTTGCTAATTTTTTTTACTCAGAAAATGTTTGCTAAATTAGGAAATATAATCCTTTGATAGGATAAGTTCTACGAGAAAACAGAAAACTCATTCGTCTTGTATCCAATTATATACCCCAGGTATGAAATTAAAAACATTCATTCGAAACCACAACCAACTCAATTATTTACTGATCTATGTTACACGTAATTCATCTCTTACATGCATGTTTATAAAAACACTTAATTTTTTTTTAAAAAAAACTCAATAGAAACATAGCCCTGCCGGCGCATTTGGAGCCTGATAGTTTTTTTTTTTTTTTTTTTTTTTTTTTTTTTTTT
>NC_025690.1:20844194-20939293 GCF_000633955.1 Camelina sativa
TTTTTTTTTTTTTTTTTTTTTTTTTTTTTTTTGAACAAATGGAGCCTGATAGTTAAGTCACAAAATATTAGTAAAAAATAAAACACTCTTAGCACATATTTTTTTAAATAATCGAATAACATTACATGATTTTTAACGCTCTGCAAAAAATTTCAGGTCAAACTAGTAAATGTTGCATTCATCGATATAACATAAATTTGGATAGAGAATACGTTGGCGTTCGCCGATTTAGAATTTTTTTGTTTTTTGTTTTTTCAAAGTTGTTCTTATTCAAAGATACAAATATCTCCATCCTCTTAAAATTTCAGATATTAACAAGCACACGCCACTAATAAAACCAGTCATTATACATTTGATGAATAAAAACATAGTTACTAATTAATACTACAGCATGATAATATTTACGTTTTACATGGACATAACTTACGTTTAACATGAATCAACAACCATACCTTATCGCCCCTACATATATAATCCGAATTTGATGTTTTTGAATGAATCCAAATTTGATTTCGATATCGTACAGTCTTCATATTTCCTACCACTGTTGAAATTTGTGTCGTTTATAAATGATTTATCAAACATAAATCTAGAAATATATAAGATTATATATAGGCGGAAGATACGTCGATTTGTAGTAAAAAAATGTATGGACTTAGTTGTAAAAAGTCGTACTTACAGTGAAAATTTTCAATCTTACCTGATTAATTTATCACAGCGTCCGACAAATACAACCAAACACCAACAAATTTAATTTTATATCTGCAAAGAATAGATAGCACGTCGAAATAATAGGTTATTTTTTTTTAAATTCTAATTATTATTTATCCTTCAACCACTCTAGTAAAACACATGGCCTTAAAACAAGACGTAATAGTATTTTTTCTTAAACTCAATACCTAATAGTCTAAAGTAGTATATAAAAAAGACTCAAGCTTCTCTATATAATATCCTTCTAGGCCTTAGCTAACTCATCATCCAAACTCACAACTCAAATCATCACCCTCCTGAAAATATGGGGTTTTCACCTTCATTTTCTTGCAGTGCTATGGGAGCCCTAATATTGGGTTGCCTTCTGCTTCAAGCATCAAACTCTAATGCTCAGTTGAGGCCTGACTTCTACTTCAGGACTTGCCCATCTGTTTTCAGCATCATTGGGGATACCATCGTCGATGAACTGCGGAGTGATCCTCGTATTGCTGCGAGCATCCTTCGTCTTCACTTCCATGACTGCTTTGTTCGTGTAAGAACTTAAAAGTATCATTTTTAATTATCGAAGATAATCCACGGCCTCTACTTTTACATACCATTTGCCAATATATAGAAGTAGTAGAGGCTAGATTAAAAGCCATATATTTGAATAGTAAATCATGACACCATCTTATATATGTTATCTATATGTGGTTATTGTAGGGTTGCGATGCATCGATCTTGCTAGACAATTCCACATCATTCCGGACCGAGAAAGATGCTGCTCCAAACGCAAATTCGGTTCGAGGGTTCAATGTCATAGATAGAATGAAAGCATCCCTTGAGAGAGCTTGCCCGAGAACGGTGTCTTGTGCAGATATGCTCACCATCGCCTCTCAAATATCAGTGCTTTTGGTATATAACTGATATGCCTAGATAACTTATAGCTCAGATGAAACTAATCGAAAATATTATGATTTTGACGTCAATGTTTTTTGTTCTATATATAGTCGGGAGGTCCATGGTGGCCGGTACCGTTGGGGAGGAGAGACAGCGTAGAAGCTTTCTTCGACTTGGCTAATACAGCTCTTCCCTCTCCATTTTTCACACTTGCTCAACTTAAAGCTGCTTTTGCTGACGTTGGCCTTAACCGCGCCTCGGATCTAGTCGCTCTTTCTGGTAATTTTCATGCATTGTTTCAATAGATATCATCTATATAATTAAAGGTTTTAACTCGAACTTTTAATAGAATGCATGCTTAACTTCAATTGTTACTATTTAGTTTATACTTTCTTAGAAATGGTTTGGTTGGCTTTGATAAAAGTTTGTACTAAAATATTTGTTAAATTAAACTGAATCTAGTCATAATGATCAAATAAAATTATTTGCTAGATTTTGAGAAACAAAAAAAAAGACTTTATAGAAAACCATCTCAAACAAATATATACCACGTCACTTTTAATTATAAAAAATGACTTGGTAAAAAAAAAAACATGACCATCTTTGAAAAGAAAACATACAATGTATATATAATCTTTCATTTGTCAAAATGGTAGGTGATCACACATTTGGAAAAGCACAATGCCAATTCGTGACACCTCGTCTCTACAACTTCAATGGAACCAACAGACCAGACCCAACTCTGAACCCAACTTACCTCACCGAACTCCGTCGATTATGCCCTCGAAACGGAAACGGCACCGTTCTGGTCGACTTCGATTCCGTGACTCCAAACGCTTTCGATAGTCAATACTACACCAATCTCCGTAACGGCAAAGGTCTTATTCAGAGTGACCAAGAACTCTTCTCGACTCCAGGAGCCGACACCATTCCACTAGTAAACCAATACAGCAGCAGCACGTTCGTGTTCTTCCGAGCATTCGTTGAGGCAATGATCAGGATGGGAAATCTTAGACCATTGACTGGAACGCAAGGCGAGATAAGACAGAACTGTAGGGTTGTGAATTCACGAAGAATTAGGGTTGTGGAGAACGACGATGGTGTTGTGAGTTCTATTTGATTATGCATGTTAGTGATATATGGATAATGTAAGAACGTATAAGAATGTGTGGGAACATTTCGACTAAATAACGTTCTTACAAGTTATGAGATTTATGAAATTTGGTCTTAGTTGATGATACCTTTGATTCGATTTTATGAGTACTAAAAAAAGTGTATGAATTACGTGGTGATAATATAAGCCCAAAGGACGAAAACAACATAGAAGCCCAATTTTAAAGAATATGTAAGCAGATTTGGTTGCTACATCATCATCAACTCCTCCATTCAATCCTAGTCAGGCGGAGATGATAAAGATAAGAGGGACAATATTCATAATTTTGGTACTCATACGTGCAAGTGAGTTGGCTCACGGCAAACAGAAAACAATTTAAATTTCGACCCACACCACTAAAGAATATCTTAATGTAATCAGACGCATAATAAAATAAAAAAGTACGCGAATTGATTACAATTGTAGGTTTCATTGGGACAAACAACATTTTTTTTTTTTTTTGGGTTGCTAATGGGACAAACAATATTTAGACGCATTTTATCATAAACTTGAAAGCACGTGCACCGTACAAACCTATGGTCCCTCCATACTTTGTATTTATATAACTTTATGCCACTATTTTGGGATTTTGTATACGCGTTATAGAAAGGAAAGACACATAATATATGTGTATGATCTTTGTCTTTGGGATAGTTGATTTATTTTCAAAAGGAAAGACAAATATTTGTTCAATCTTACACTACAAGAAAACAACCGATTTGCGATGGAAGAATTTATCGCAAGTTCCTCGCAAATAAACAATCGTAAGGGATTTGCGAGAAACAACGATTCCTCGCAAATCGCGTCTCGCAAATTAAATATATCGCAAATCCCTCGCAATTTTTGCGAGGAACTTTTTCCCTCGCAAAGTCCTCGCAAATTGCGAGGACCACACTCCTCGCACATCCCTAGCCGTTTGCGAGACACCTCCTGACTCGCAAATCTGAAGCAATTTGCGAGGAATAAAATCCATCGCAAATACATTGCAAGATTCAATCCTCGCAAATTTTAAAATGAAATATAGGTTTGCAAATTCTGGATTAAATTGAAATTAATCTCGAATTAGAAAATATAATGAATTAGGAATGAAAATTGAATTGAAAATATATTAAAATTAAATTGAAATTAAAATTAAAATTAGGAATAGAAGATATAAAAATTAAAATTAAAGTTAACTTGTCTTGACAAAAAATTTACATTACAAAACATAGTCTTTAATTAAGAAAATTAAGAGAGATGATAAAAGGAAGAGTAATTAAAAAGATTGAGAAAGAGAGGTGATGTTTCTGGCATTACTTCCGCTACCGGCATTGGTTTCTGTTCCATCGGTGTTGCCCTCTTCTCCGGCTACTGGTGTTGCCGTCGGTGTTGCCATCGATGTTGCCATTGTCTTGTTTCGAAACTTTGCAGCAAACTCAGGATCTTTTTCAGCAAGATAGTCGAAATAAGCATCATAGCTATGCATCCTTTGTGCACTCTCTTGGATTTGACTCGCTTGAGTCTGAATACATTCCTCAGCAGCAGCTAGTTTCTGAGCCAAAATGATTGGATCATTAGCTGGAGACACAGGCGGCGGTGGACAGCTACTTGAAGAAGACGCTTCAAATTGCATTGAACCAACCCCGAAAATCCTGTTTTTTTTCTTAGGAGCAACCTAAGAACAAAACAAAAAATGAACTTGTAAGTTAAACATATGAACTTGTAAGTTAAACATAAGAAAGAGAGACACAACTATCCAATGAAAATTTAACCAAGCAGAAGAAGTACTCTACATTACTATACGATTGGCAAACCAAGCAGAAGCAGTACTAAACATTACTATATGATTGCATCTATACAAAGTATATAAAGTTTACAAAACTTACCGATGTGTAAATTTTATTTTTAATATGAATGGGCACCCCAGCACTCTCTCCATTGTCCCCTGTACAAAGCTCAGATTCCAACTCTTGAATCTTGGATGACACCTCGTTGAACAGAGACTCGGACTTTCCATCCGTAAATGACCCATCGGGCTTTCGATGTGTGTCTTCTAAGATCAGTAGAAAGTCAGGAGTTAACTGACCGGTCCGCTCAGACTGAAATTAGAGAAAAAGAGAATTGATTAGCCAAATAATAATTGTGTATAAGGTAAAAGAAGGCCTAATTTAAATAACTACACTTACATGTTTCCGAGCACGAGCTTTAAAAGAAGTTTGGCCTGAGCGGTGCTTATATATTCCGGTACCTTCTGGGTCATGATATCGAGCATTACGGCTGTTGATGCTCTTGATTTCGGATTTGGGACCAAGCCAATACTGAACCAGACCTTCCTATACTTGAGGATCAATCCACCGTGGCTTTGCCTCATCACCTTTTCGCTTCCACTTTAGCTTCCACCTCGACACTTGATCACACATCCTCTCCTTCAACTTGGCTTCAAACTCCTGCCTTACTCTCTCATTAATGGCTCGGTCCCAATTATATGTTTGCTTCCAAGAAAAAAAGTATATTAGTCTCAGTCAACCACAAAAAAAAGTATATGTAAAACTTGAAAACAAAAAAATGACTTACCGCAAAAGTTTCATACCAACGGTCAACCACTGCACTTGGCGTTTGTGTCCAATTGGCATGGGGCTCTTTGAAATCTCTTTCAAAGATGCTTCGTACAGTAGAAGCAACAGCAGGATCTTGATCAAACCTTCAAACATAAAGAGAAACAAAGAATATGAATCAACCTTAGAATTCAAAAATGAAATTAAAAACATTAGAATTCTAATATGAAATCAAAAACATTACCAGAGAGTTCCTTGAGGTCGGCGCGGATCTAGCCTCGTTAAACCTGCACGCCCAGGACTATCGAGCAACTCTTCCAGAGTTAGACTGTTCAGTCGGGCAGAAGCTCCAGTAGAAGTCGAATGAGCAGGTGGAGACGAACCAATCTCTGGATCTGCATTAGTAGGGGGCAGTGGTTGTTGAGAGGGCCGTGGTTGTTGAGAGGGCAGTGGTTGTTGAGAGGACAGTGGTTGCGACGTTGAACGACGGTTATTTTGGACCGCCGCTGTGTTCTGAGAACCGGCGGAACCCCGACTACGGTTTGAACTGGTGGGTTCGGGTACACGTTGATTAGTGAGAAATCTTGTGTAATCATTACCATGAAACATCTACAATAAAAATCAAAGTAAAATTAGTCAGAAAAATCAAAGTAACATTTGAAATTGAACAAGTAAAATTCAAACAGTTCAAACTAAACAATTAAAATTAAACAACTAAACAACTGAACTAAAATTAGGGTTTGGGAACTACCTTGACGGAGAAGTGGAAAAGACAGAGAAGGAGATCGGGAAATCTGATCGGGAAAGCCGGAAAAGATTGAAAGAGAGCCTAAATAGAAATCTCTTTACGGAGAAGACGGAGAAGACAGAGACGAAGTAGATTGAAACAGAGATTTGAGGGAGAAGGTTTGAGAGAGGGTTTGTGCGGCTAGGGTTTGTGCGGCTAGGGTTTGTGCGGCTAGGGTTTGAGCTTCGCTCAAACTGAGTCTGGATTGTATATATAGATATTTTGTAACCTCGCAAATCCCTCGCACATATTGCGACGGACTAACTCTGGTCCCTCGCAAATCACTCGCAACAAGCCGACAAACTGACCAATAATAATACGCCAAACTTTGCGAGAGATTAGCGAGGAATCATTGCACATCCCTCGCCGGACGCCGACAAACTAACCAATTAAAATGCACCAGTTTTGCGAGGGATTAGCGAGAACTCCTCGCCCTTCCCTCGCAAATCGATTTAACCAAATTCATAAACTAAGGATTTAATTTTTCATAAACTCAAGAACATGCAAAGAGAAAAAGTAAGTAATAGTCATCACATCTCCTCATACAATTAACTCAATCAAAAGCTCAAAAGAAATCCCTAAACATATATATCTTATAAACCCTATACCCTAAACAACACTTATCAACCCTATACCCTAAACAACATTTATCAACCCTATACCCTAAACAACATTTATCAATAACCAATCAAAAATTTCTTGTCTCTTGATGTTGGTTAGTGATGCTCTCCTTTAGTTTGAAAATGTTAATGATAATCACTAACCATATTAACATGTTAATTAAAATGAATAAATACATTTGCGAGGGAACCGTGAGGCAGTAGCGATGGATTAGCGAGAGATCTGCAAAGACAAGTAAGAAATCCAACGCAAATCCCTCGCAACTTGGAAATTCTTTATAAAAAAACAACAAAAAGTACAATTATTCAATCAAACCATTACATTATCATCATTAGAATCTTCTCCATCATCGGATTCTTCGAATTCGTCTAACATCATCATCTGGAAGAAGTCATCGCTAATTCGTCGCAATATTGCGAGGGATTTGCGAGGAAATTTCTCGAAGTCGCAAATCTGTATTAACTCCCTCGCAAATTTGCGAGAGATTTATTCGTCGCAAATTTTGCGAGGGAATTGCAAGTGCTCTCGTGTTTCTAGCAATTGACTCGCAAAGCCGTCGCAAATTTGCGAGGGCGTAGCGCCGTCGCAGATTTCCGTCGCAAATCAAGTGTTTTCTTATAGTGTTAGGATAACGATAGATGATTAAACCTTTGTTTGTAGTTATCAAATGATAAACAAATTCAAATAGTGTCGTAAGGACGTAGGTGATCAGTCACATGACACCCATTCCATTTACCAAATGCATTACTTGTTTTGGTACAATACCGAATACGTACATGCACTAACTATGATTTAACATTTACTTAATTACACAACTTGTTATATAAAGCTGCCTACGTACGAAACAGCATGTATTAAAACATTTACTAATTATACATGTATAGGTCTATCATGAAGTCAGGAAAATGAGTTGGAACACGGGTTTGTTTTATTGGTCGTTTTATTTTAGTGTATGTGAAATTTGTAACCAAAAAATTGCATTAAAACTTTTAGCCTTTCTAAAAATCTAAAGGCGGTTTGAGGAACCACCTTAACGTAAGCTCTGTTAAAAGATAACAAAAATCTCTAGTTTATAAAACTGTATACATAGGTTAATGAATATTTTGTATAACAAAATTGTACTATTTGATACTATAAGAAAAATGAAATTCTGTTGATTTTTTTCTCTTTTTGGCATGTTATCTTCTTATAAAAGTAATTTGTTTCTATAAATTTTTTTCTTTTGGGGCAATTTGTTTCTATATGAAATATAATTTCAGTAGTATACTAATTTTGGACTTTAATGTCTTGTTAAGCCAGTCAACATTTGTTGGATTTATTGCTAATGTCATATACGGAAATCAATCTCAGATATTTTTTAACAACATAATTTTTTAGATTTTACCATTAAGTTCCCAAACTTTACGTATTCTAATTTAAACTCTAGTTTTAAAACATTTTTAATTCAATTAAGGGCTAATTGTTTACACTTTAGGGTAACATGAGGTAAGTAGGTAATTAAGTTAAAAGTTAAAGGACCATGATGTAAAACAAAATCAAGTTCGGTAGAACTCAATACACTGGAAACACGTCATCAGCATTGATCCAATGGAGTCCGAGTCCTCTCTCTATATAAATAACATCTATCGTCTCCTCTGTCTCTCACACATATCATTGTAACCATCGAAACAGTGTCGTCTCTCTGTAAAACTATTTATCATCGGAGAGATTTGAAAGAGAGAGAGAGAGACCATGCAGAGACTCGCGGCGAAAAGATCGGTGCAAAACATCTCCGTTTCCCTTTGGCGACGATGCCTCTCATCGACGTCTCAGGCCACGGCGGCTGCTCCCGTTAAGGATTCTGATGAGTTTCAGGCGAGGCTTCCTCCGTTTGATTACACTCCTCCGCCGTATACTGGCCCTTCAGCCGATGTTATCCTTGCTAAAAGGAAGGAGTTTCTCAGTCCTTCCATGTTCTGTCTCTATCGCAAACCGGTACATATTATCCCATTTCGAAATCATCATTTTGGTTTTTTTTGTTATTGGTTCGTGTAGGAACTCTTCGGCCTCATGATCTTGTGTTGTTGATGATCTCTGTTTTTTGAAAATGACGAAAAAAGCTTGGAACTTTATTGATCGTATTGGAAAAAGCTTGAAACTTTATTGATCGACTCATCGGAAAAAGCTAAACTTTTTATGATTTTTAAATTGGTTCAGACTACGATGTTCTTATCCGAATATTCTTGATCAATAATGGAATTGGAATCTATTAAAATATTATAATAAAATACATAAATGTTGAATCTTTTTTTTTTTGGCAGGCTTTGAAATTGACTAATGACAAATAGAATATTCATTTTTTGTCTATTTGTATTGATGTGTGTTTGTTTGTTTTGGTATTGATGTGTTGCAGTTGAACATTGTGGATGGGAAGATGCAGTATCTATTTGATGAGAGTGGTCGGAGGTACTTAGATGCATTTGCTGGGATTGCAGTTGTGAACTGTGGACATTGTCATCCAGGCGTGGTGGAGCCAGTGATTGAACAAATCAAGAGACTTCAGCATCCTACTGTTCTTTACCTTAACCATGCCATTGCTGAGTTATCTGAGGCTTTAGCTTCTAAACTCCCTGGTGATCTAAACGTGGTGTTTTTCACCAACTCAGGGACAGAGGCTAATGAATTGGCACTCATGATGGCTAAATTGTACACTGGATGTCAAGATATTGTGTCGGTTCGAAACGGGTATCATGGTAATGCGGCTGCAACAATGGGGGCTACTGGTCATAGCTCGTGGAAGTTTAATGTGGTTCAGACTGGAGTTCATCATGCTGTGAACGCGGATCCTTATAGAGGTGTGTTTGGTTCTGATGGAGAGAAGTATGCAAAGGATTTGCAAGATCTCATTCAATATGGCACCACAGGACACATTGCTGGCTTTATTTTCGAAGCTATTCAGGTAAATCAACATTTGACTATTGCTGTAGTCTCATTTTTATGAAGTGTTATTAGATCAGAGTTAAGAATGGTTGCATATGTGAATAGGGAGTTGGAGGGATTGTGGAGCTAGCTCCAGGCTATTTGTCAGCTGCTTACGACACTGTTAAGAAAGCTGGAGGATTGTTCATTGCCGATGAAGTTCAGTCTGGATTCGCTCGTACTGGTAATTTCTGGGGATTTGAGGCTCACAATGTTGTCCCTGACATAGTAACCATGGCAAAGGTTAGAGTTTGTCCCAACTTTAGTTTGTTCTGCATTTAAGTTTTAACTTTAGTGTAATCTCTGGCTAATTGGTTTATGGTGTGAAAACATAGGGAATTGGGAACGGGTTTCCATTGGGAGCGGTTGTGACAACTCCAGAGATAGCAGGAGTATTGACTCGTCGTAGCTACTTCAATACATTTGGTGGAAATGCTGTGGCTACTACAGCTGGTCTTGCTGTTCTGAAGGTGATTGAGAGAGAGAAGCTTCAGGAAAATGCAGCAATGGTCGGATCTTATCTGAAAGATAAACTCGTTCAGCTGAAAGGGAAGCACGAAAGTAAATATCCTTCTCTCCCTCTTCATAACTTTGTTCTTTAAACTAGCCTCATTGTGTTTCTAAGTTTCTTATACGTCTCTAAATGTAGTTATTGGGGATGTACGGGGAAGAGGACTGATGCTTGGAGTAGAGCTGGTGAGTGATCGCAAGCTTAAGACTCCTGCAGCCGCTGAGACTCTGCACATTATGGATCAAATGAAAGGTTGGTGTTTCTACACTTGTCTCCTCCGGTGAAACTAGAAGTAAAATGGTGAATTAATTTGTGTCTTGAGTTATATTTTACAGAATTGGGCGTGTTGGTTGGAAAAGGAGGCTACTTTGGAAATGTCTTTAGAATCACACCACCTCTCTGCTTCACTAAGGATGACGCAGGTTTGTGCCCTTTAATTTCTTTAATAAGAAGGATTATTGTAAGAAAAATGAACACAATAATTAAATTCTCTTTTCTTTGTGGCAGATTATCTCGTGGAAGCAATGGACTACTCAATGTCGAAGATGTGAAGAAAATAAAAAGTGATCGATGGTATTATGATATATGGTCTTTAGTAAGTTGTGGTTAAAAAAAAAGTTGTGGTGAAGTATGCTTGTAAGATTATGCTGCAAACGACCAAAAGATTGATGAGCCAACATCTCGTTGCTTCTCAGTCACTATGTTTTCTTTATGTTCACAACTTTTTTTGCGTTAAAATAAAGTCAAATCATTACAAACCTTTAAATCGTATCTTAGCATCACACTTCATCACTTCTAAATTGTGTTGCCAATCGAGTGTCATCGTGGTTGTTCGTTTTTCTTTATTTGTCTCATTTGGATGCAATATCTGGAATTGTTTGTTCATAGTGCCAAAAACAGACAGTATGTGAGTTTGGATGCAATATAAGTTGTACCTAAACAAACTATAGTTTTCTGTGCCAAGAAAACTAGAGATTAAAAACGAAAAAGCTGATGTTGAATGACTGAAGAATCTGATACTGCATAGTGCATACAATGAATGCTGAAACTATGATGTGACACAGATAAAACCAGAGCATTTTAGTCTCCGTAGCCTATTAAAAGGTCGAGAGTGAGTTAAAACTAAAGGACCCAAAGCAGTCCAATAAATAATACTAGAAACTGACTATTGTACCATTTCCACTCCCAATTCGATGAATTGTTGTTCCCAACTGTTATAACTCTTATCTCCAAACCAATAATAGTTCACACAACTCCACAAATGGGTATGAAAACAGAACAGTAAAAAAGGAAAATAAATCTCCTGGTCTCAGCAAAGCGTATCAGTATGTCATACCAAATCCTAAAATCAAACAAGGGGATAAAAATGTACACCATCTATTCACAAATGGAAAATACGAAGCACCCACACTTTTGTTAAATCATTTTCCTTCCTCCTATCATACTCTGCTGCGTCTGAGACCCAGACAAGCTTTGAGAACCATTACTACTGTTCGTCGGTTTATTATGCTTCCCATCTGCGCTCCCAAACACATCAAGATCTTCAAACAATCTGTAGGATGGAACAAACGGCTTCTGTCCTACAGTTACTCCTGGATTGCTAGCAGCTGAAGTTGCCTGGGGATCTCCGGCTCTTGTGGGGAATGAGTTGGATTGCTGCAGTGATCTCCCGGCCGATGTGTCTGTGTATGACGCACTTGCATTAGCCCGTGGAGTATAGTAAGCATTCGCTGATGTTGAAGCCCATGGTGGAGGCGGATATTCATACGGGTTCTGAGGTCGAGTTGACGGTTGCATCTGGAATTGTGCTTGCGGTTGTGATTGAGTATAGCCCTGCTGTGTCTGTTGCGGTTGAGAATAACCCTGTTGCTGTTGAGGTTGAGAATAGCCCTGCTGTTGTTGATGTTGAGAATAGCCCTGCTGTTGTTGAGGTTGTTGATTTTGAGAATAGCCCTGATGTTGCTGTTGCTGTTGCTGTTGCTGGGGTTGTGCCCATGGAGCAACATAGCTATCAAACTGTGGTCGAGGCTGTGGATAGATATGGGTGTTTTGATCTGAGACAGCGGGAGGAGGAGGACAAGGCTGAGAGGATGGAGGCGGTGGAGTTGACGGTGTAGACAGTGTCAAACTCAATAGGTCAATCATGTCTTGTTCCTTTGTGGTGTTCACTGGAGGAGGCGGGTCAGGCAGAGCAAGAGCAAGAGCATTGCTTGCAGCATTATGAGACTCTGAACTGGTGGGGTCTGTAGTCACAGATGCTGGCGGTTTGGAATGCCTGAAACAATACAGAGTGATATGTCAAATACTACGTTTATGATATGCACAGTTGCCGGATCCAATCGTAATTAGTAAGAAAGACCTTCGAGCTAATTGCGCAAACTCATCTTCCTCCTCTTCGTAACTTTCATCAATAGGGCTTTTCCCCGTAGACACAGTGGCTGGTATTGGGGAACTAGAACCAGCTATGGAACTCGAATCTTTAGCTTCAGAAGATTTGGGGCTCGAATCACCAGGTTTAGAAGCCTGAAGTGACAGAGGAGAACCAGAAGCCTGAACTGGCAGAGGAGTACCAGAAGCTATTGCATCATGCTTAGCTAGCAGAATTTGAAGACTGTCGTTTAGATCAAGTCCCCGACCCAAAAGTTCATCATCCCTGCCACATAAACAAAAGGATGTTTAGCACAACACTGGAACCTCTCAAGTCAACAGTATCATTACACATTCTAACAGATTTAAATACAAAGTGATTACTAAAAATAGAGGACTAACCCAGTGGAGGTTAGCATCTGCATCAGCTTTTTCTGATTGGAACGACAACGCTCGACCAAGTCAACAATGACTTCATCTTTCACAGCCTACATAACAGGAAAACCATGGGTAAAGCAATTCATTTCATCCCCAAACCTACAAATATAGCTGTATAGTAGGTTTCAATACCACACGGTCACTGGGATCCACAGCTTGTAGCATGTCGCCCAAGAGATCCATCACATCCCTCATGGACTCAAGACTTGAAAAACTACAATTTAACCAAAACAAGAATATTGAAATAGTGTAAATATTTGTACGAAATCTAAAACTGCCAGTCCACATCGACATCATATTGAACTAACAAATCCACTAACTAACCTTAAGCCCTCAATCTCAGTTGCCATTGCTTCATCAAGCCTTCTCGACGAACCGCTAGGCATTCCATAACCCACTTGAGGAACTCCATAACCCACTTGAGGTGCTCCATAACCTGCTTGAGGTATTCCATAACCCGCTTGAGGTACTCTATAGCCAGCTTGAGGTATTCCATAACCACCTTGAGGTACTCCATATCCCCCCTGAGGCTGTCTTACCGGCGGATGACTCACTGGTGGTGTTATTATAGGGGACGCATCAGGTGAACGCCTGGGGAATTCAACTCCAGAACGCTGCAACATGTAACATCAACCATTAGAATAAGAATATCATGCAAATGAGATCTCAGTAAAGCAACTGCCGTATATAACATGACTCCACAACTATAAACACTCAACTTTCAACACTTAGCACCGGCCAAAAAAGAGTAGTGGCATCAAATACTAAACTACCAATATACAATACTTACAAAATTTAGAACAAACAATAACCAAACAGTATATATGTCCACCAATAAAAATTTACATTTCAAGCGAGATACTCACCCTTAACTCATCGTATGCCCAATAATAATGCGGGAATTTGCCCTCTGGACCACCAAAAGCTTGCTGCCAAGAGTCCAGCATGACCAGTATCTTATCTCTAACTTGCATATCCGCCTATAAAGTCCAAAATCATCAGCAACACGAACAATCACCACCACTATGGAAACACACACACACACATAGAAACACAGAACAAGAAGAAGTACCTTCTTTTTCACAATCTTGACCAATTCCCCTAATAAGTTTTTCTCTGCAACTTGATGGTGCAAATAATCTCCACAGTTCTTCACTAACGTCTCCAAAAGCTAGCACGAAATAATTAAATACATAGAGAGTTAAGAAGAGTCGAAACAACGCACAAGTAACAAGGTCCCAAAATTGACAAAAAAAAAAAAAAAAAAAANAACTCTAGGACTCTTATGCTGTAGCCTCTTCTTAACAGCTTTAACTACATCTTTCGCCTGCCTGATCAAAATCAATAGACGCAAAAAACCGTTAATCGCAGATGCCTAAGTAAACTACAAAATCAAAGAACTAAAACAACACCAAATCCTCCAAATTTGCATGTAATCGTTAGCCTTCTGATAAGAACATCATTAACTAATCCAGCATAATCCAATAACAACAACAAAAAATCAAAAACGATAATTCCAAAATCTGAACATTAAAAATTACCAGTGAAGAGAATTGACAGAATCACAGATTTCCATATTGGTAGTCCAATCAGGACCTAACAAAAGATCGCTGGTAGCTTTATCAACAGCCACCGTCGCTGAAGCAGAAGACGACGCCATATTTTTTTTTTTTCGCCCGATCAAAAGGGTGCTCCGATTAATAATAAAATTCCCCCAACTCGCAAGAGACAAACAAAAACAAAAAAAACCCTAGAAAATCTTCTTCTTCGCCAGCGCAGCGGGAGAGAGAGAGATAGAGAGAAGACGAAGTCAGCGAGAGAGGAATCTTTGCTTTTTTTTTTTGCTGTTTTAAGCCTTTGTTTCTTTTTTCTTTCCTTTTCTAATCTCCACGAAGAAGAAACAAAAGCACACACACAACAAAAAAAAATTAAAAGGAAACAAAATCTTTTTTTTTTTTTCCTTCCTTCTATTTTCCCGCTCCACNCTTCTATTTTATTTATTTTATTAAAAGCACATATCTTTTTCTCAGTTCTTAAGGACGGCAATTTTCCCGCTCCACGCTCTTTCATTTAGTGCGTTAACACCACGCGTCTATTTTACTCGGTCAACGTTAAAATTATTAAAGACTAATTAATTTCTTTTAGGTGGATAATTCCCTTTTTAATGTTGTTTTTAAACTTATTATAAAATTTTGTCCTATTTTCTATCGTGGCGTTCGTTCCATATATATATATATATATATATATATATATATTATGTGATCGTCTGTACTATGTTCGGAAACAACATAATATTAAATTTCAGAACTAAGAGCATCTCCATTGGTGGTAGTTTAATCAATTTTTTAGAAACTTTCAGAATTAAAAGTAATTAAAAAAATGAAAACAGCGCTAAAAACTTAACCATCGATGCTAATTTAAGAGTTTTTAGAGTTGTATCTTAACTATAACGTGTCGGTATGTGAGTGGCTAGGGAATTTTTTTTTGTTTCTTTGTTCTTTGCCGTCGTCTCGTCTATATCGCTGGCGTCGACTACAAAGTGGAGACCATAGTAAGAGCTCATACAAGGTAATTCATCTTCCTTTCTTATTCTTAAATCATTGAACCTCTTTTGTTTGGGAATGTTTACAGAGAATCTTGTTTGTTTCTCTGATTTGTTCTAGTAGAGAAATATAACCACAGTGGAATCTAACGAGGAAGAAGTTAGAATAGCAATGAATATGGCTGAGAAGAAACTTTCGGAGAATGATTACAATGGAGCGAAGATATGCGTTGACAAGGCTAAGAATTTGTATCCGAACCTTGATTGGTTTGAAGTTAACTTTGTTACGAGGTTCGTATCTCCTTCTTTTATGTTGGTGATTTTGGGTTCCTATCTTAGTTTGATCGATGAATGGACTTGTACATCTGTGGGAAAAAGAGTTAACAATGTTAGGAGGACTTTGTTGAATAAATAAACGCTTATAATTGAGGTCTGAGTATAGATAGATCGAAGCAGGCTAAGATTAACTTCCTAGTTGTTCTGCTTAGTAATCATACATACTCATGTCTTTTTAGTTTGAATGATCGGTTGTATGTTTCTTACATTGAATGAGTTTCATGTTCAAGAAGCAATTGTTCTTCTGTTAAAGCCACAGAGAAAGACATCTCGTAATATATACATATATTTTCACTATCTGTCTCCATATTTTTCTACTCTAGCTATGGCGCCCATTGAGATTCATTGCAGGTTGTGCTTTCATCTTGGGAGTCAGTCGTTGAGTTGCAGCCAAGACTAGATGAGATATCGAAATGCCCTTGTGAAGGAATGATGGTGACTGCCGCTGCTTCTCCNGTCTCGTCTATATCGCTGGCGTCGACTACAAAGTGGAGACCATAGTAAGAGCTCATACAAGGTAATTCATCTTCCTTTCTTATTCTTAAATCATTGAACCTCTGAATTTTGTTTGGGAATGTTTACAGAGAATCTTGTTTGTTTCTCTGATTTGTTCTAGTAGAGAAATATAACCACAGTGGAATCTAGCGAGGAAGAAGTTAGAATAGCAATGAATATGGCTGAGAAGAAACTTTCGGGGAATGATTACAATGGAGCGAAGATATGCGTTGACAAGGCTAAGAATTTGTATCCGAACCTTGATTGGTTTGAAGTTAACTTTGTTACGAGGTTCGTATCTCCTTCTTTTATGTTGGTGATTTTGGGTTCCTATCTTAGTTTGATCGATGAATGGACTTGTACATCTGTGGGAAAAAGAGTTAACAATGTTAGGAGGACTTTGTTGAATAAATAAACGCTTATAATTGAGGTCTGAGTATAGATAGATCGAAGCAGGCTAAGATTAACTTCCTAGTTGTTCTGCTTAGTAATCATACATACTCATGTCTTTTTAGTTTGAATGATCGGTTGTATGTTTCTTACATTGAATGAGTTTCATGTTCAAGAAGCAATTGTTCTTCTGTTAAAGCCACAGAGAAAGACATCTCGTAATATATACATATATTTTCACTATCTGTCTCCATATTTTTCTACTCTAGCTATGGCGCCCATTGAGATTCATTGCAGGTTGTGCTTTCATCTTGGGAGTCAGTCGTTGAGTTGCAGCCAAGACTAGATGAGATATCGAAATGCCCTTGTGAAGGAATGATGGTGACTGCCGCTGCTTCTCCAGTTGATTTCTGTAGCCGCTACTTTGCCCCCAGATTTGGGATCAATGAGGTAATTATACCAATACAATCTTCAGATTAAAGAGCGAGTGATCGAAACAGCAAAAGAAAACATGACCTAGCTCTTTTTGCTTTTTTACTTAAAAAGGACCCTAGCTATGAACAAGTGTGATTTCTTGGCCTACCAGGTTCTCTCTCTTTCTCTCTTCTCCACAGGCTTTTGATACCACTTTCCAAAGATTTGGTTATTTTAAAATTGTGTGTTAGGCTTCATATATACAAATACAATTGTTCTTCTGTTATTCAAACTTGTTTGCAGCACCAAAGAATAATAGAAGATTCAGAAAGAATGAAGCACCAACCGTAATTTCTCCAAAGCAATATAAGAGAAGATTCAGAAAGGCAAGACAATGACTACTTACTTCCTCATGGTCCCTGATCAATGGTCTCCGCCTACTGTCGTTGCTAATGACTCCAGATCTGATCAACCTGAAGAAACCTCTCAAGCCGGTACACAAACAGAGTGATATAAGGAATCATCATATTGGGTCTTGTATAGATTTTGGTATTAGGGAAGACAAAGAAGAAGAGAAGAAGTAGATATATACTTGCATACATGTAATTGTAATAGTTTAGGATCAATCATTGGACCCATGAAATTTCAAAGTTTCTTAATGAATTGCTTAACATATTATTTTTCAAAATTTATGACAAAATTCTTTTTAAGCAACTTTGTTAATGAGCAACCAATGGAGATGCTCTAAGGAGTTTAAATTAACTTGTTCTGTTCTGTGTTTCTTAATAAAGCTTGCTTTAATTAATAATCATTATATATATATAATATTATCTAGAAAGTTGGGAAAGCTACAATTGTGTGACACATAATTTTTTGATTGGTGCTATTACTTTGAAAAGAAAAAAAAAAAGAAAAGAGGAAAAGGATCATTTAAAATTAGTTTTTTTTGCGATCAATTTAAAATTATGTTGTACTCCAATTTGATAAGTATAGTAGTAGACCCATTTTATAAAGACTACAATAAATGGATTATTAATTTTTGTATTTTAAGTTAATAATTTCAAAACAGTTACGATGATTTCTTTAATTAATAATCATTATATATATAGAAAAAGATTAATATGCAGTATGGTAATCTTAAACAAGAAATGGCAAATTAAATCCAGACAATCATCAGAAACCCAGAGCCTCTAGCCTACGCCTGTCCTGCACCTCCCACCACAAAGTCTACTCCTGCTGCTTCTGCATTTTCTGGGTGGTTTAATTCGTAGGTAAGCGTACTATCGATTAATTTCTCTGTTAAAAGATGAAGAATGAAGAAGCTCTTTTTCACACAACACAATGACTAGTTCCATTGTGTTGTATTTCGAACCTAACCATGTTTTATTTGTCATTGCAATAACAGCCATTGTTATTGTCCTTTCTCTTCTTCTTTCTTTTCTCTTTTGGAGGTACTTTGTTAAACTCGGTGGCCAGCACACTGCTGGTGGTGGTGGTGGCGAGCTTGAGCTTGGAGAGCTCAGTGTGGCAGAAGAAGTCAGTGTTGAAGAAGAAGAGGAGCTTGAAAAAGAGCTTGAAGAAGAAGAGGCTCTTGAAGAAGAGCTTGAAGGAGAAGAGGAGCTTGAAGAAGAAGAGGAGCTTGGAGGAAGATTCCACCAGAATGGAGGATTCTCCTCCTCCAGTGGGGAACTTGGAGATGATGAAAACCTCTCAATAATAGTTGTAACCCTCTCTCTTTTTGTTATTGCAGTAACATCCATTGTTATTGTCCTTTCTCTTCTTCTTTCCTTTCTCTTTTGGTGGTATTGTGTTAAATCCGGTGGTCAGCACACTGGTGGTGGTGGTGGTGAGCTTGAGCTTGGAGAACTCAGTCTTGTAGAAGAAGAGGAGCTTGGAGAGGAGCTTGAAGAAGAAGAAGAAGAAGAGGACGAGCTGGAGATGATGACAACTTCTCAATTATGGAGGTTTTCATCAGCTCCGGCTCATGTAATTTTTCTTGATTAATCAATATAATCTACTAGTTTCAAGTGAGGGTTTATGAAAAGGATAGAAGGGTTTATTTCTAGGAAACTGTATTTTTTTACCAAAATACATTAATCAAAAAAAACTTATGATGTATTATTACCAAATTTTGATTTTTAAAAAAAACATGTTACCATTTCTGTGATATTCTTGTATATTATGTATTATAAATTATCTTGATAGACAACACAAACAAGATACTTTAAAATTGTGAATTATTGGTTTAAATCTTTTTCAGTTCTTGAAATGTTTAGGCATACTATAAGCAAAACATAAGAAAAATATGAGCAAAACATAAGAAAATATAAAGTATTATTTTTTTGAAAGTGTATATAATAAAAAGTTGTGATACGTTTTAATCTACAATTGAGTGACATGTGGTTTTTAATTGGTGTTAGTACTTTGAAAAGAAAAAATAAAAGAGGAAAAGAATCATTTTAAAATAACTTTCTATAAAAACTTTAGATATGTGTACTCCATTTTGATATACTAGACCCATTTTATAAAGACTATACGTGGTTTATTAATTTTTGTATTTTAAGTTACTAATTTCAAACAGTTACAATGATTTTTTCTGATAATCACTCTTAAATATAAATGACTAAAAATAGTTTATTGGTTTTAAATATTTTTCCTGAATATTACTGATTAAAAAATAATTAGTGGAAATATTATTGATTGAAAATTAAATATGTGGAATTTTAACTCACTGTATTTTTTTGGTAAATGTGATGAGCATTGTATAGTATTTAATTTTGACAACATTGCTAATTTTTTAAAAATTACAAATTATTCCTAAATTTCACATACAAAAAAATCCAAATAAAAAAAGATCAATACTTCTACATGCTGGAGAAAATAAAGATCGATTTAATATTAGTTCATGCATGAATCATGATATGAATTTATGAACTCAGTCGCATTGCCGTCTCAACATATATTGGTTTTCATATCCGGATGTGGTTTACCATGGTTAAATCGGTTAAGCTAAGACAGTATGTTTACATCTCTTTGTTTGTTGTGCTGAAATAAAGCTGCAAGCTGCTCTTCTTTAACACAAGATAAAGTCACATATTCATATTCACGATCCCTAAGGACAGATGGCAGAGGCAGAAGCGGCCCAAATCTCTCTCTTGTAAAATCAAAACAGATTATGTGATCCGTAACAAAACCTTCTGAGCTCCTTCCTTTAGCACACCAGTAACTGTTTCCCTTAAGAGAAACGCTACTGCTTGAACAATATATCGTCCAGTGTGGAGCGACGTCAAGAGTTGTCCATAAACCAGAATCGAAATCGTAGATTTCATACCAACAAAATTGCTCTTCGGGCGCTATTTTAAGAAAATCTACAAACCTCAACAATTTAAGGCTCCGACAAGATTCCTTATCCTCGTATCCGAGACCATAACAAAATATGTCCCATATGTCTGGACGGTGAGAGAATCTAAGGTTGATCCACCTTGTTTGCCCCAAATACGGATTCCAAACCACAATCCTAGTAACGTCTTTCAAGATGCATAATATTAAACCCTCATAGTGGAAGAGCCGATCTATGCTTACTTGTTTGCTCGGGAAGCTAATTTGACCTTTATGCTCTATAGATGGATCAACGTCGTCGACGAAGCCGCTCATTAGATAGAGATTGTGAGGCATCATGGCGATCATCATAGACTCACCTTTTCTTGTGGCTTTACCAATGTGCTTCTTCCTAAAGCTCTCACTTTTGGATAAATAGTCCCAACTTTTGCAAGTTAAACACACTGCTTTCATGGATTTCAAGGGAAGCCTAGAAATAATCTCCTCTATCAAATCTCTTGGAAGATTGGATATCATCGACGTCGTCATCGTTCAAAATCCCACCACACTTTTTTTTTTCTTCGGCTAAAGTAAAGGAAAAAGTATACACAACACAAATCAATTGAAGAAGATACATTAAAAACCCTATATAAAGTTGGGCCTAGCGTGTGCTCTAGAATCTAGTAAGGCTTTTAGATGTCGTTTAGAAAGTTAATTAGAGTCGGTTTAGGTTAAACGACTCGTATCGTAAGTACACACCAAGTACTGTATATGGTTCGTTTATCTATCATGAAAGAAATATATGCATATGGTTCCAAGAGCATCTCCAAGTATTTCCAAAACACAACCCCTCTCAGTGTTCTGCTTGGCTGCTCTTGCCAACCCTTGAGGGTAATAATCATTATAGCTCCAACAGAGTTTCAAAAAAATGCAAAATACAGTATGATGTCTTGAAGTCATGAAAGTATCAAATTCGCATCCCTCTGGCTTTCCCCTGTTCCAAACGTCTCATTGAATCTGTCAAGTCTCTTTGAGACTTTGACCCTAAGCTTGAGACTTCGGTTTTTGTAGATAGTATCTCTATAACTGTAACGTGACAAACTTCAAATATTATGTAGAAGACGAATCAAGTTAGAAGGTTTTAGAATGTGGTTTTAACTCTTGTTAAAAGGTGTGTTTGAGTCGGTTAAGTTAAACAGCTTTTGTCCTCTGTTTTCTCATTTCTAAAGTTCAGTAACCTAAAAACCTTTCATTATAATTATCAAACTTCTTCTTCTCTCTCACTTCTATTAATCATAATAATCTTATGATTATACTGAGCCGTCCATCTTCCTTTGTGGTACTTCTCTCCTACTGTATATAAGAGCCACCACCGAGTTCTTTCTTCTTCTTCGCTCTCTTCACTTATCATATAAACATATAAAAACCACAATCAAGAAGACTTGGCAGATGGAGGAACCAATAAGAAAACCATTTGAAAAATATAGCCTCCTGAATATAGCCTCCTTTTATATAGTGTGAGACGCATGATAGCGCCGTTTCAGTATACCAATTGGTCTCAATTGTGGAAAACGATAAACAGATGTAATCTTAAACCAAAACAAAAAGGAGTCAAAATGAACAAACAGGTTTTTAAAAGTAGCAAAGACCTTCACCACATACATGAAATTACTGGTAACAAAACACAACTTCTGATTTCTTTTTGTCACACACGAGTTCAATCCTTCATCACAACACACAAAAAACAAAAATAAAACATTATTGTTGAAAAACACAGTAGAAAGTATAAAAGAATCCCGACAACACCAACCACGTTGCAAGCGTTTCAAAAACTTACACAACACTCAATGTTCTGCTCCTGCCATATCACTAGTGTAATCGCCATATTAATTAAGCCTCACTTCCAATAGAAAGTATCTAAGATACAAGAACACACGAAAAAATTTACATTTAACTTATAGTAACCAAACTAAAATTTTGACCTAATCTTCCCTTTGTGTTACCTCCGTGCCTCCTCCTATAATAATTTGTCTTCATTAGCTTTTCAATTTCAGCAAGTCTCAACATCTTTTGATCAAACTGACGCTTTTCTATACTACTTTGTTCAATCCTTTTGTCCACACGTGAAAGTTTCTTGATCTGGACCAAACTTCATAAGAATTCACGCGTGACCAACCGTGGTTTCGTCCTAAAGGAAATCCAGGATCCAATTTTTTTAAGTATCCAGCCTCTCCAACGATGTCAGTATAAGTTTGGGAATAGCCAAGGTCTCTACCAACACACACGAAGACTTTCTTCTCCTCGTCAATGAAGAAACAGTCTGGAAAATTTATCCAAACCTCCGTATCAATTTTCAAGAACTTGCTCCACGAAACCATTTCGGCTTCAATCGTAGTTGTAATCCATATCTCAAACTCAGGAGCATCGTCATGCCGAAATAAAGCTGCAATCTTCTCTTCTTTAACACAAGATAAAGTAACATATGCATAGTTACGTTCCCTAACGCAAGATGGCAGAGGCAGAAGCGGCCCAATCTCTCTCTTGTAAAATCAAAACAGATTATGTGATCCTTAAAACCTTTTGAGCTTCTTTCTGACGCACACCAGTAGCTGTTTCCCTTAAGAGAAACGCTACTGCTTGAACAATATATTCCCCAGTGTGGAGCAACGTCAAGAGTTGTCCATAAACCGGTATAAAAATCGTAGATTTGATACAAATGAAATTGTTCTTCCGGCGCTCTGTGAAAAAAATCTACAAACCTTGAAGTGACGATAAAATTCTTTATCCTCGTATCCGAGAGAATAATTGGACATGTCATAACTTTGTGGAAAGTAAGCATATATGAGTTTGATCCACCTTGTTTGGCCCCAATACGGATTCCAAACCACAATCCTAGTAACGTCTTTCATGATGCATAACAATAAACCCTCATAGTGGTCAATTCGGGATATGTTGACGTGATAAAGGAACCTAAGTCTACCTCTCTTCTCTATAGATGGATCAACGCCGTCGAAGAAGCCGCTCATTAGATAAACTTTGCGACGCATCACCGCGATCATCATAGTCTCCCCTTCTCTTGTTGGTCTTGTTACTTTACCGATCTCACTTTTGGATAAATCATTCCAACTTTTGCAAGTTAATCTCGCAGCTTTCACAGAATTCATGGAAGCCTACATATAATCTCCTTCATCAAATCCATTGGAAGATCGGAGATCATCGTCGTCATTGTTTCAACCTTCAAATCAAAACCCTAGAATCAACTTCTGATTTCTTGTGGCCAAGGGCAAGTCTAATAATAATGTCTACATATTATAAATAAAAAACCTAAACGAAGCTGGGCCAATCGTGGGCTTTACATGGGCTTTAAATATATAACATCATGTCTTCTTCTTCTTCCTCCAGTTTTATTTACATTGTCGAATTGAAGAAAATGGCAAGATCGTCATCATGGCATCGATTGTCCAATTTCTTGAGAAAATATCGAAAATTTCCTCATTCCTCTTTCAAAACCAAATGGAACGACAATCTCAAGCAGAAATATGCAATGGAAGAGCTAAGAAGCAGTCTAATCGCAGATTCAGAGGACGACGACGGTGGTGGTGTTATACGAACACTGGTAAGCTCATTCCGACTCCATAACTGTGAGCCCACGCCTCAAGCTTACAGATTTGTTATCAAAACCTTAGCTAAAACCTCTCAGCTTGACAACATCGCATCTGTTCTCAATCATCTTCAAGTCTCTGAGAAGTTCGATACACCTGAATCCATTTTCAGAGATGTCATCTCTGCTTATGGTTTCTCCGGAAGAATCGAAGAAGCGGTTGATGTTTTCTTCAAGATCCCTTATTTCAGGTGTGTGCCTTCTGCTTACACGCTCAATGCTTTGCTTTTGGTTCTCGTGAGGAAAAGAGAGAGTCTTGAATTGGTTCCTGAGGTTTTGGTTAAAGCTAGTAAGATGGGAGTGAGGTTAGAGGAATCTACTTTGAGGATTTTGATTGATGCTTTATGTGGAATCGGTGAGGTTGATTGTGCTACTGAGTTAGTGAGGTACATGAGCGTTGATTGTGTTATTGTTGATCCAAGGTTATACTCTCGGTTGTTGAGTTCTGTATGTAAACACAAGGATTCGTCTTGTTTCGATGTACTTGGATACTTGGAAGATTTGCGAAAGACTCGGTTTTTACCAAGTTTGCGGGATTATACAGTTGTTATGAGGTTCTTGGTTGAAGGAGGAAGGGGTAAAGAAGTTGTGAGTGTGCTGAATCAGATGAAATGTGACAGAATCGAGCCTGATATTGTTTGTTATACAGTCCTGTTGCAAGGTGTGATTGCGGATGAGGAGTACTCGAAAGCAGACAAGTTTTTTGATGAGTTGCTCTTGTTGGGTTTGGCTCCTGATGTGTATACCTATAATGTGTATATTCATGGCTTATGCAAGCAGAACGATGTTGAAGGCGCGTTAACGATGATGTATTCCATGAACAAGCTAGGTTCTGAGCCTAATGTGATTACTTACAATATATTGATTAAGGGGTTGGTTAAGGCCGGGGATCTGAGTCGAGCTAAGACTCTATGGAAAGAGATGGAGACGAATGGAGTTAACAGGAACAGCCACACGTATGATATTATGATTAGTGCATTTATTGAGGTAGACGATGTTGTTTCTGCTCAAGGTTTTTTGGAGGAAGCGTTTAACGTGAATGTGTTTGTCAAGAGTTCAAGAACTGAGGAAGTCATTAGCAGGTTATGTGATAAAGGCTTGATGGATAAAGCAGTTGAACTTTTAGCACACCTGGTATAAGCCTATGGATCAACTCTAAATGAGTTTGTAAAATTTGATGGTATTTGGTCTTACTTATGGATGATTGTTATAGAACTTAAAAGAAGGGAAATTAGTTTGTTTGTGCAATGATTTGAGAAGAGTTCAAAACTACATGTTCGAAGCAAAAGAGAAATCTTACAAATATTACTTATCTCAAATATTGGAACTAGATTTGTTCTTTGCACTAATGTGTATACAAATTTGACACATTCATCAAACTTGACTGTGTATTGTCCTGCTTAGATTACGATGAGACCTTTAAGTAAAAGAATGGCCAGTACGCATTGAGTCATTTTGTTTAAGCCAAAGGAAACTTCAATAGATGCACTGAGCCATTTAGATGCGAAGTTCACATACATGAAACATTACCGTAACACAGCAGAAAGTAAAAATAGAAACCCCAATAAAACGAGCCAACACAAATCATATGGTTCTTCTTTATCATGTAAGATACGCATCGCACTACAAGACGTCCCATATAGATCCCAAGAGTACCACGAAGCGTTACCAAACACACAACTTTTCTCAGTGTTCTGCTCCTGCAGACAGCAAGTGTAGCCTTACACTCCCAAAAGAGTTCCAAAAAACTACAAGAGCGCAATAACTTACCTGTAACTTAAAGAGTTTAGGTCTTTAAGTATCAGGGTAACCTACCTCTTGATTTCCCTCCCCTCTCCTTTTGTGCCTCCTCCTAATAATATCTAAATTGCTTCTTCATTAGCTTTTCTATTTCAGCAAGTCTCAACATGTTTTGATCAAATCGACGCTTTTCTAAACTACTTTGTTCTATCCTTTTGCCTCGTGCAAGTTTCTTGATTTGGACCAAACTTGGAACATAAGAGCACATACTTTCCCAACGGTTTTGTTCTGCAGGTACTCCGAAAACCAAATTGTTTAAGTATCCAGCCTCTCCAATGATGTCAATATATGTTTTGGGATATATGTCAATATATTTATACCTTCTACCAAGACACATGAAGACTTTCTTCTCCTCGTCAATGAAGAAATAAGCTGGAAAATTTATCTTAAGCTCCGTATTAAATTCTTCTTTAACACAAGATAAAGTCACACATACATATTTGTGATCCTTAACGCAAGATGGCAGAGGCAGAAGCGGCCCAAATCTCTCTCTTGTAAAATCAAAACAGATTATGTGATCCGTAAAACCTTCTGAGCTCCTTTCTTTAGCACACCAGTAACTGTTTCCCTTAAGAGAAACGCTGCGGTCTGAACAATGTATTCTCCAGTATTGAGCGACGTCAAGAGTTGTCCATAAACCAGTATCAAAATCGTACAATTCATACCAAACAAATTGCTTTTTGGGCGCTCTATGATAATCCACAAACCTCAACAATTTAAGGCTGCAACAAGATTCCTTATCCTCGTATCCGAGAGTATAACTGAAATATCCTTGTAGAAGGTGAGAATATCTAAGTTTGATCCACCTTGTTTGCCCCAAATACGGATTCCAAACCACAATCCTTGTAACGTCTTTCAAGAAGCATAACAATAAAACCCTCATAGTGGTCAATTACGGATATACTAACTTGATTGTTAAGGAAACTAAGTTCACCTTTAAGCTCTATACATGGATCAACATCAACCACGCCGCTCATTAAATAAATACTGTGACGCTGCACCACGATCATCATTGACTCCCCTTTTCTTGTTGATTTACCAATGTGCATCTTCTTAAAGCTCTCACTTTGGGATAGATTGTTCCAACTTTTGCAAGTTGATCTCACAGCTTTCAAAGATTTCATGGGAAGCCTATTAATAATCTCCTCCAGCAAATCCCTCGGAAGATTGGAGATCGTCGTCATTGTTTCAAATAGCAACCAAATGTGTATTTGAATGTAAAGGGAAAAACAAAAAGTATACACTACACATATATATTGAAGAAGATATATAAAAAAAACCCTAAATAAAGTTGGGCCTAGCGTGGCCTCCAGAATCTAGTCAGCCTTTAGATGTCGTTTACTCTGTCTGTTTAGAAAGATCATTATAGAGTCGGTTTAAGTTAAACGACTTGTATGCACTATGCACACGCCATGAATGCATATGGTTCATTATCGATCATGTAAGACAGACAGGCATATGGTTCCAAGACCATCTCCAAGCATTTCCAAAACACAACCTCTCTCAATATTCTTCTCGACTGCTGCAACCTCTTAAGGGTAATTATAATCATAATAACTCCAACAGAGTTTCAAAAAATGCAAAAGACAATAATTTTACATGTACGTTATAATGTTTCTTATTCTTATTTTTGAAATCTTAAAGTATGATGTCTTGAAGAATCAAAGTCACATCCCTCTGGATTTCCCCCTGTTCCAAACCTCTCCTCTCATAGAATCTGTCGGTCTCCGGTTATTGGTAGATAGTACCTCTTAGACTCTAACGAGACAAACTTCAAACAATTATGTAGAAGACGAATCAAGATAGGAAGATTGAAATGTGGTTTACTGTTTTTAGAAAACATTGTTTGAGTCGGGTAAGTTAAAAACACCTAATTTCTACACTGTTTTCTCATTTCTTTCAAACTAAAACCTTCCATAATATTTCAACAAATTTCTTCTTCTCTCTCACTTCTCTCAACTATTATAATAGTATTATATAGATATCAGCTCCCGTATTGATTCTCAAGAACTTGGTCCACGAGTCTCAATCTTGGTCGTATTCCAAATCTCAAGGAGTCAAGGTCACATTCATAACCAAAATGTGGTTTACTGTTTTTAGATACCAAGTTCAGATACATGAAACTTGCCATAAGTTCAAACCCTAAACCCAAAACATTATCGTACCAACACACAGCAGAAAGTAAAAGAGAAACCCAATAAAACGAACCAACACACATCAGGAAGTAAAAAGACAACCCCAATAGAACGAGCAACATCATATGGTCCTTTATCATGTAAGATAGGCATCGCACTGCAAGAAGTCCCATATAGAACCAAGAGTACCACAAAGCATTTCCAAAACACAACTTTTCTCAATGTTCTGCTCCTGCAGACAGCAAGGGTTTTCATTATAAGCCTTACACTTCCAAAAAGAGTTTCAATAATACAAGAGCGCAGTAATTTACCTGTAACTTAGAGTTTAGGTCTTTAAGTATCAGTGTAATCTCCCTCTTGATCTCCCCTGTTCCAACCCTCTCATTGAATCTATCAGTCTCTCTTACCCTAAGCCTTAGAGTTTGGCTTTTGTAAATAGTAGCTCTAACGTGACAAGCTTCAAAAAGTCTGTATCCATCCTCGGATGAAGCTTTACCGAATGGCCACCTTAAACCGCCTTTCACATTTGGATCAACAGTCGCTGAATCCAATAGTGCTTTAATGTTGCTTATCTCTTTATCCTGCCCATTATAGAAAGATAATCAACCCAACCTAAGTCCAAAAGAGGTGTTTTATCCAGAAAGATATATATTACCAAAATTCAACTCACTGTGAGAGACGTCATTTTCCTTTTAGCAGAGAGCATCAGTCTCATGTCGAGATTCTTGTCAATGCATGACACATCAACAACCATATGCCTTACAGGATTAAGCTCGGCCTGTGCAACAGTAACAGCAAAAAAACTCAAAGTTCAAAGACAGTAAGGTAATATCAATGATAAGATGAATTATATGGAGACAACATGGCTTCTATCTTTAAATTCTTGTTTTTATTTGTTGTTCGTGTTAGATCACTGAGGAATAAAGAAGAGATTTTACTCTAAAACTAATCACATACACAAAGAACTCGAAACTTGCCTTGTACATACTGAGCCGTCCATCTTCCTTGAGGCTACATTTGCAGTTGATGGTTGCATTGGGACGAGTATGGTGTGATACCTGAAAATAGAAGCCAAACACAATCAAACACATTCAGTGCCATCAAAGAGACAGATCCAAACACGTACCTTCACGGTGTATGTTTCCTTTTCCAAGTCAAGAGAGAATCCATGGCTTCGTACAACCTCAGACTTAATGTGTTGTAAGTAAGACGTTGGGACATCTGTAGAGAACGTCTTAGAGTTTTTCAGCGAACATTCACTCACAGGACTACCTTGATGCCTGGTTATATGTTGTACGAGTTAGAAGAAGAAATACAAAGAGGTTCTGTAAGCAGAAAGATGCCAGATCAGAAGCTGAATCACTTACCCATAGAAGAAAATTTTACCAAACCGAGCAACCAATCTCAATACATGATGATGCTCCTCCATTTTAGTCTTAGCTCGCTCATAAGCCAACACAAGATCCTCCCCAACGTTCTCTGCTACTAACAGCCACTGTTCTTTTTTTTCTTCACTCTCTACAAGATACATATTCACTTAATATAAACATATAAAAACACAGTTAAAAAATACACAATGCATCCTTCTTTTGACTAGAAAGATCATAACGCTAGCAAAGTAGTCACAACTAGTTGATGTTTGTATTGTTAAATACATACATAACCAAAGTCCAAATACTGCGTTAAGACACAAACAATTCTGCATAAAGCTTACATCATTTTTAACTATTACACCACTGACAAACACAGATCCTTACCGTTTCGGACATTGTTGAGCATCAGTACCGAAGGCTTTTCTCCTTTTCTACACTCGACAGAATCCGAGGACAAGGGCACAAACTTAACATACGAAGGAACCTCATCCTCGATTCCATTTGAACCAACAAGAAACCATTTAGAAATGGAATCTCCTGAATAGACTATCCGGTTGCTTTTATCACTGCTACAGCTACTGTTCAAGCTGAGGTTTTTCTTGAATTTTATATCAAGAGAATCTGGAACAGGGTCAGGTTTGGTTGGATCCTTTGAATGCCTCTTGTGTGGTGGAATATAAGGCATGTTTGAACCTGAAACTCACCCAAAATAAAAATAAAAAAAAAAACGAATTCAAGAAAAAAAAAAACTTCAACTTGGAGCTCAGAGATAGTCAGAGAGGAACAATCTAATGAAATTAATGGAGATATATGAAAAGGCTGAGAATTTCAAGGTGGGAAGGTGGGAAGGTGAGAAGGCGAATTATACCCTTTAGTCGACTCAACGCCTTTTGATGTTCCTACAGAGAGAGTAACAGTGAACTTAAAAGAGACTCTTCGCTCCCTTTTTATCTCTCCATTAACTTCATTAGATTGTGTTTTGTTTCGATAAGGTTCACAATTGGACAAGTCAAATTATGAGTCCATAACCCAAAACTCAAGCTTGCGCTGGAAAAATCAGGTTCCCGAGGGGCCTCTCTGGTCTTAAATGCAGGTTTTATTGAAACAAAGTTTGATACGATGTTTGTGAAAAAGTAACAATTTTTAAGTATTTTAGGCTTAGTGAAAAAAGGAAAAAAAATTGTATTTTTAGGCAATTTCTCAATTTGTTGTTCTAAAAAAAAAGTCTTTAAGCGTTGAGTTTTTTTTTCACTCTCTCTCTTTGTTTCTTTCTTTGCCCCTACCTATATCCGCCGTCTCGAAACCACAGAAAATCCGTTTTTTAGTTTTTTTTTTCCAGCTAGCTAAGTGATGTCGTCACATATCTAATGTGGTCGGTCACTACTTCAATGAAGACAGAGGAGGAGGAGCTTTTCTAGTTCTTTCTTCCTTGTAAAGTTTTTTTCCCTTTTTGAAATTGAAACAAAGTTTACTTGGCAGAGAGCTTGATCAGGAAAGCTTAAACAATGCCGTTGACGAGGTACCAGTCTCGTAACGAGTACGGATTAGCAGATCCGGATCTGTACCAAGCTGCTGATAAAGATGACCCCGAAGCTCTGCTTGAAGGTGTCGCCATGGCTGGTCTCGTTGGTATATTGCGTCAACTCGGTGATCTCGCCGAGTAAGTTTTCTCTCTAATCGAAGTTTATGTAATTGACTTCAAATCGCTGCAAATTCGGAGTTTTTGGAATCTACTGTCCTTGGCCCACACGAGTTCTAAAGTTGCAATTTTTATCAATCTTAGAGCTTTGACGAATCTAGATTTAGTTTTGGAAGTGAAAGTTTTGATTTTTGATGGAATTGACTTTAAATTAATGTAATTTGTGATGTAAGGTTTGCTGCTGAGATGTTTCATGACTTGCACGAAGAAGTAATGGCAACTGCTTCTAGAAGCCATGGTCTAATGGCTCGTGTACAGCAACTGGAAGCAGAGTTCCCTTCTATAGAGAAGGCATTACTATGTCAGACCGATCATTCACCTTTTTTCTCTTATAAAGGTCAGATAAATTGGTGTTGCTATGAACATTCATGATCTGGTCAGCTTTTACTTTGATGTTGGATTAGTTTAAGATGACTCTATGACTCTATTTTTCAGGTGTGGAATGGCATCCGAATCTACAATTGGAACAGAGTGTGGTTACACGTGGTGACTTACCCCGTTGTGTTATGGATTCTTATGAGGAATGCAGAGGTCCCCCAAGGCTATTTCTTTTGGACAAGTATGATTTACCTTTTCTGTTAATATTTCTTCTCTAGTAGTTTGTGAGAGCTGAGGATGTAACATCTTTTGATGGGTTTGTTTAGATTTGATATCTCGGGAGCTGGAGCATGCTTGAAACGCTACACCGATCCATCATTTGTTAGGCTCGAAACGTCTTCATATGAAGAATCATGGGATGATATTCAGAAAGAGAAGAAATCACAGAAAGCAAAGGTAGTTGTACTGCTGAACGAGGGAGCTTCCTACTTTTCTGTTACATAGTAGACAAAACCTACTTTTAGTTTAGGCTGTAGAAGTAGGAAAAAAGTAACTTAGCCTTCTTAGGTATTTTGGTCGATTTGCTGAATAGTAGGTTCTGTTTTATATGTTCTTGTCTTAGCGTACCATAAAACTTAGACAGGTCCATTGAAAAATGCTTATGCTCATGGTGTTTTGAATGTGTAATTATCTTCCTCTTCGTACTTCTCATAGTTTTTCCTCTTAATCTCTTGTAGAGAAGAGCTACTCAATGGAGGAATGGAGGAACACCTGAAAATGCACTATCATCACATGCCAAGTGAGTATTGTCTATTTTATGTATTGTATGTTTGTTATAATTCTCTTAGTTCCCATATTGGTATTTGATTGTGAGTGACGATGGCTGCTTCATATCATTCAACTGGCACAGATTGCATGAATTGTTTTTGGAGGAGCATTTAGAGACTCATCATTTAGACCCAGCGCGCGTTGTGAAGTTGAAAACTAGAAAGCTAGATGGGTGTACCCTTATTTCAAAATCAGGGGAAAGCTACATGGAGAAATTTGTGCAGACACGTGTAGATAGTAAAATAAGTTATGAAATAATCACCCAAAACCCCGGATTGTTGACATGGAATATGGATAGTACTAGAGACATAGTAACCGATATACCTGAAATCAGTATGGTGGATGCTATGGAGAAGTCTCACGGAGGAAGCAGCGCAGAGGTTTCATTACCAAGTGAGCAGGAAAATGTGACAAATGGTAACTTAAATAGGGGTTTGATTGAAAAAGATATAGAGACAGTGCCTGAATCTACTTCTTACAATGAAGTCCATGGTACAACTTTTACAAAGGATTCACAAACTAATTTGAACGAGAAGCCAGGATTATTTCAACAGAGGAGTTATTCTGAAGATTTGACCAGTGATGCTGACAATTATGTTGACGCACCAGCGACCATGGAGTCGGAAACAGAAACAGACGATGAGTATAGAACTAAGAACAGATCAGATGCTTTGAAGGATGAGAACCATCATACATATTCTGATGCGGATGAAGAGAGGATGGAGGACCCACCTCAATTTTCATTTTTTCATTCAAATGGAAACACACCTGTGTCAGAAAATGGGAGAAGCTCATTCGGGAAACGGAGCACTAGTTATTCTTACTCGGACACTGCAAGCGTATCCATCGATGATCAGTCTGATGGAGAGAAACTTTCTGGATGTTTACCTTCTACTTCTAGTTTTAAGAGTGAGCTGCATGTAACTCCTGAAGCCAGCAAAGTGTCTAATGATTATAATGTTCATGAATCAGTTAGTAGTAGCAATGTAGATGGCCAGACATCATTAAGATCGAATGATACATGTTCAAGTCCAAGGCCAGTCTCTCAGAATGATGAATCATGTCCACGGACTGTTCAATCGTTAGCACCAGTAGACATTGGAAATTCTCCAGAACTTGATAGGCTTGATCTAATTAACGGAGGCAATGATGTAAGCAAGGTGGATCCAATCGATTGTTCTAGATCCCGTGCATCTTTTGATGCTAAAAACTCTAACTTCCCTTCTGAATCTTCGTCAATTAGTTCAACTTCTGAGGGAAGCAGATGCTATACTACCATTGAGAAGAACGATATGGTTGATTGTTCTTCAGATTTAGTAAAGTCAGCCACTAGTCCTCAAGTTTTTGTTGATATCCAAACAGGTGAACAGTTACGTAGCGGTGATAATGATATTGAGACAAACTCTACCGTTGCTTGGTCTAAAGTTGTAGCAAACTCAGGTAGCGATCCTGAAGGCCATGATGGTAGTAGCCTAGCAGGGAAGCTGTTACCTTGCTCAGCTGGGAAGGGGATGGAAGTTTCACCTGATATTCCCGATAAAGTCTGTGGTCCAAGTACAGTAGATGAAATTCATTTAAAAAATGCTCTGGGTGATGAAACTGATTGTGTAACAGTGACTAATGTAGTGGCCGACGTTGATTCTGAAAATTTAGTAACCGACGTAAATTCTCAAAATTCAGTTGATTCTCAGACTCCAGTTGCTGATGTTGGTTCTCAAAATTCAGTTGCTGAGATCTCCAATGAACATTCAGGTGCATTTGGCAACACGGCTGGTGTATCTGTTTCAGAGTCCCATGAAGACACACTAGAGAATGGAATGTCCATGCCTGCTGAAGTCAATAGTAAGCTGACTTTTGATTTTAACTCGGGAGGAGAGAAATTGGGGGGAGATGCTTCATCTGCTTGTAGCAAAAGCGATGAACATATCTCTGATGAAGGTTTTCATGACCTTTCAGGGCTGGACAATGCAACTACAGACATTGTCCCGAACATAGAGCTTGATGTATCTGATAATGACAGTGACACTTCCAGTGGTGGTGTTAACCATGCCGTTAGCCTGTCATCTACTAGTTTGAATGGTTCTCTACCTTGGATTCCGATTAATACTTATCGATCGTCTCCTAAAGCTGGAGAGATTTGCCAAGACACAGTAGTAGAGTCTGATGGGACACTACCAGCAGAGGATAATCTAGAGTCAGAGATAAAAATGCAGAAAAGCCCACAGGAAGTGTCCTCAGAAGGTCTGAATACTTCCCTAGACAACAATGACCTGGCAAGTTGTGAATCTATAAGTCCCAAGCCATCTCAGGATCAAAGGCACAGAGACACAGAAACCAGTTATCCTGGTGAGAGCATTCTTGTTGATAATTGTATAGATTCCTCGCCAGTGAATAATCTGAACCTCATAGAGAGTGAGGCTCTCGAGCAGACAGTTAGAGAGCAAACACCTTGTGCAAGCCATACAGTTCCAGATGAGGAATTTCTGCAGTCAAATGTTTTCGGAGGTTTAGAGTTTGTACCACAATCAGCTGGCTTAGATTTTGCACCCCAATCTGCAGGTATAGAATTGAACAGACCTAACCAAGAACTGAATCTGGATCCTACTTTTCCTAGCTTTGGCTTGATCCCTGAGACTACTCCACCCAATCAGGAGGACATGCCACCGCTGCCACCCCTTCCTCCTATGCAATGGCGTATTGGGAAGGTTCCACATTCTTTTCCTACCTTCATGGGGGAATCAGTCGAAACCAGTAGTTCTGTTCTATCAGCGGCACCACCCAGTGATTTTAGCTTGGACGTTCAAATTGGGTCTAAATCACCAGAGATGTCTGTATCCTTAGGAAGTGACGAATCAGAACAACTTCCTGGAGGGTTTGTGAACAATGCATCAGAAACGCCGTTGCAATCATCCATTCAGTTCCCAACCATTGACGCTGATTCGAATAGTCAGTATGACAGTCCTGAGCTCCCTACAATGCCTAATCAGGGATGTATAGAGGATTTTGGTTCTGAAGTGAACAATCTTTTGGCTGATAATGCAGTTCAGAACCACGAGCTCGTTTATTCACAAGAGCCGTCATTGCAGCAGCCTCAGGATCTATCGGCAAAATACGAAGATCTCAAGGACGATACAGATTTCGTTTATTCACAAGAGCCGTCATTGCAGCAGCCTCAGGATCTATCGGCAAAATACGAAGATCTCAAGGACGATACAGATTTCGTTTATTCACAAGAGCCGTCATTGCAGCAGCCTCAGGATCTATCGGCAAAATACGAAGATCTCAAGGACGATACAGATTTCGTTTATTCACAAGAGCCGTCACTGCAGCTGCCTCAAGATCTATCGGCAGATTTGAAGGACGATACAGATGTGCTTGTGTCACTAAGCTCAACCGATGATCACCATTGTCCTGAAACCAAATCCCTGACACCAACTCAATCAACAAAGGTAGAAGATGAGAGTCATTGTGTTCCTGATGCTTCAAATGCAGATACAGCAGAACCATCAAACACGTCAGTTCAGAAGATAATTCCTGGTGCAGCGGGAGATGCTATGTGGCCTGTCAACGCGTTCTCTGTTGCACCTACCTTGGACACAGATAAGCCAGAAGTGGTCCCTACGGTTCGGCTTCCTCGGCCAAGAAGTCCGCTTGTTGATGCCGTTGCAGCTCATGACAGACGCACGGTAACAATTACATCCTGTCGGCAAATACCATGCCTATGCTAAAATTTTGACTCTGATCGCTTGTTCTGATGATTTGGCAGATGAAGAAAGTCTCTGAGATGGTCCACCCACCAATTAAATCAAAGCAAGATGACAAAGATTCGTTGCTCGCGCAAATTCGAAATAAGGTAGCAACATTGTTTTCTTCCTCTTTAGTTGTAGTTCATTGTAGTAATTTGTATCTTTCACCTCTGGCTAATGCACTAGGTCGAAATGGTTCTATATTGATCATGTAAAAACCCAAATGCAATATCTAATCTTGTTAACAGAATCTGAGATTTTTGGAGGTTTTTGACCCTGTTTTGTCTATATGCAGTCCGTCAATCTGAAGCCTGCAGCAGCTACACGACCCAGCATCCAAACTGGTCCTAAAACGAATATAAGGGTAGCTGCAATCTTAGAGAAAGCAAACACAATACGCCAGGTTCGTTACTCTCTTTCGGATTCCTTTTAAAACAGTAAACGTTTTCCAGTTTTTTCCTTTGTTCCTTTTTATGGTTCTTCTTACTAATCCTAGAGACATCATGTTGTCCCACATTGGATTCCAAAGCAGTTTCTTAAGTGGAAACATTGACTTATTTAGCCTGATCATAGACCATTTTTAAAAACTCACTTTTTCCCTATCACATACACATCCTAAACCGGTGTGACACTTGTGCAGGCAATGGCTGGAAGCGACGAGGACGAAGATTCAGATAGTTGGAGTGACTCTTAACTTAAATCCATGATCGTTTGGCTTTTCCGTTGTGTCCGTTCTTGTTCCACGATGAGTGCGCAAGCGCTTAGAGTCTCAGGTAGGTTATACAATTTCTATTTCAGACATATTAACATAAAAAAAATACAGTACTATCATCTCTTATATATCATGTATGTATGTATATTGTATACTGTTTTATAGGTTTGTGCGTGTATGTTGTAAGTAAATTCCGGAATTTACAGTAGTGTTACAAAAACTTTGTGGGGTTTTATTTTCTTATATATTCTTTTTCCTCAATAGAACATTCTTTTTAGTGCCCTATGTAATGTATCATTGTTATGTGTGTATCACTGTATTTGGAACCATATTCATTCTCATGTACGAGACAAAAAAAAAACAATCTAGTCCCAAACTCCCAATGAGACACACTTAAATGGTGGTTACTACAAAATTTTAAAAGATTATAAACTGAACCAAAAACAAAACCATAGTCAAACTGAACAAGAAATAGTTTTAATTTCCGTGATTCGGACCAAACCGTAAACTACATTGCTCAACTCAGCTGTCGGAAGAAGAATATTCTCAAACCCAAACCAAACAAAGAGATTAAAAATCAAAATCCCAACTTCGTCTCTTTTTATTTACTTTTTTTTTTTTTTCTTATAAATTAAAATGGGAAAATCGATTCCAATCAAAACAGGGCTAAGAGGAGCGTCAGCTGTAGCAGCTGGATTTATCAAATCCTCGAAACCGATCCGACCCGTTTCCTCCATGGACAGTCCCGGTAAAGATTCCTCATCCGGCACCGCCACCGCCACCGCCACAACCAGCGATAGTAGTAGCCGACGCTTTGTTCCGCTTTCAACGGTGGTCTCTGATTGTGCGAAGCGGTGGTTCAAAGACACACTTGAGGAAGCTAAAGCTGGGAACATCACTATGCAGGTTGTATTGGGTCAGATGTATTACTCTGGCTATGGAGTCCCTAAAGATGCTAAAAAGGTTTCTTCTTTATCCCCTCTTTTCGATCTCATCATTCCAAAGTTTAGGGTTTTGTTATACTCTGTAATTTGATTTGCAAGTTTCTTCCTTTTTGACATTTTTGAATTCAATTCTCTGTTTCTTTCATTAATAGGGGAGACTTTGGATTACAAAAGCATCAAGAGTTCGTTCTTCAGTGTGGAAAGTGAAAGATAAACGACCAGGTTTTTTTTTCTAGTTACTTGTCAAATTAGCTGATCAATATATTGATCCTTTTTGGTTTATGGATGTATAACTTTGTTTTTCTTTGTTCTGATTTCTCAGGTTACAACGCAAGTGATTCTGATTCAGAGTCTGATTAGCATAATCCTGATCGAAAGAGCTTGTTTTTTGTTCTGTTTTGTCTCAGTCTTGGTTGTTCCAAGTTCCAGGAATGAACTCTATATATTTTTGTATCAGCGCAAATCATTTTGATGCTTGCTTATCATTTTGTAGCTCTATTACTCAAGTTTTAGTTTTTTTTTTTTCTTATATCTTGGTGAAAGCCTTTGCTGATAGTGTATGATTCTAGCAATGAAAAGGGGTTTTAGGTATTGTTTTTGTCAGTCTTAATTTTCCAAGTAAACAATGTCGGGTTCTTCAAGTTGTACGGATAAAAGGTTATTACGAGTTGAGTTAGACAAGGAGTTGGAACTGCAGGGCTTAGGCTGAGCCGTGGTTTCTTTGTTTGTTAGCACATACTTGGGAACTCAAAGTCATAGTATTTTTGGCTTTCGGCATCCAAAAGTCCAAAACTTGACTGATACATTAGTTGAATAGTGAGATAGTAGAATTGTAACATGTCACTTTACAAACGAAACCATAAATATTCCCACAAGTTTCTCTTTTCCTTTTTCTACCATCACTCATTGATACTACAAGTACACAAGTGTCTTTAGTGGGAATATGTTATTTCATCCACCAATTCATCCCTTTTGAATTTCACCAAAATTAATAAGACTACCCTAGAATAAAAAGTAATTCTGAGTTACTTGGAATCTTGGATTCTGTTTCCATCATTCATCCTCCTAACTCTGTCTGCGGCGCACAAATAAGGTTTTCGTTTCTTAGTTTCTAGCGTCAGTTGATGAGTCGCTCATTTATGTTTTTCATTCGATTCTTTGAGAATTTTCCGATTAATTTACTCCTAGATTATTGTTTTTGTTTCCTAGATTGATTATTATTTATATGATTGTTCATATTTATCGTAATTGTCGAGGAATGACTTTGTTGTCACACACTAACGATCATGCAAATGTTGTCTATATACGCTAAAATAACAACAGATGTTATGTTTCGTTCAGAATTCAATATACAATGCATACTGAATCGTATGATCCATATTGAATCTGAGATCTTTTAGCAGAACATGGAGAATGAGACAGAATTGAGAGTTGTCCGACAGGAAGAACAACAACGTGAAGGAGAAGAAGAGGAAGAAGCACAGCCACAAAACCAACCAGCGTTACGACGCCGTTTTGTGATTTATCTCTATGTTGGATATTTTCTTGCCAGATGTAGTGCTAGGTTTGTTTCTTGATAACATGTTTTACAATTCAAGAATCTAAATAAAATGGTCACTGCAAATCCTAACTTGTTAAATATTATTATGGGCTTCTTACTTGATTTAAAATCTTGGATGAGTTGAGAGATGATTTGTATATGAGTTTCTTGGTTTTTATGATGCAGAACATGGGAATTCTCTGTTGCTTTGTATATGATCCACTTGTGGCCAAACTCTCTGCGTCTAGCAGCGATTTATGGCGCCATTGAATCTGGTTCTACTGCAATCTTTGGCCCCATTGTGGGGCAATGGGTCGAAGGAATGGACTACGTTAAAGTTCTAAGACTCTGGCTCCTCTTCCAGAACCTCTCCTACACCATTGCTGGTGGAGCAGTCATCAAGCTGTTGCTAGTTTCTGATCTCAAGTCTCAGAATCTCCCGGTGTTTGCAATCTTGGTTGTGTTAACGAACATTGCTGGCGCCGTTGGAGTGCTTTCGACTCTTGCTGGCACTATATTGATCGAACGAGACTGGTAAAATATTTAGATTGTATATTTGCACACTTGAGTGCAATTTATAGTAAGTTAATTTTGACTCTTTTGGCAACCAACAGGGCTGTGGTTATGTCAGAAAGTCATCCACCAGCTGTATTGACAAGAATGAACTCCATTAGAGGCATTGATTTGAGTTCCAAGCTACTGTCTCCAGTCATTACCGGTTTGATCATCAGTTTTGTCTCTCTTAAGGCGTCAGCTATCACTTTTGCAGCTTGGGCTACTATAACCGCTTGGGTTGAATATTGGCTCTTCATTTCTGTGTATAGTGGTGTTCCTGCGATAGCACGAAGTAATGAGAGACGGATCTTGCGTTCCCGGAAAAAGCCAGTAGAAGCAACAGATGCACCTGTTTCTGTTTATACTGTTCCGGAAACAAATGAGGGCTCTCAAGGAACCCCACCAAGTAGAACCGGAATCTTGAAGATTCTTGATAGAGTATCCAAGTCCTCTTTCTTTTGTGCGTGGAGAATATATTTCAATCAAGAAGTTGTACTCCCCGGGGTTTCTCTAGCTCTTTTGTTCTTCACCGTCCTCAGGTTCATTTTCTCTATATCTCTATGTTTAAGAGTCCTCAGTTTGAACATGCATATCCTACCGATCAAGTGGAACATTGTTGTGGTTTTTCGATGACACAGCTTTGGAACATTGATGACGGCTACATTGCAGTGGGAAGGTATACCTACATATATCATCGGTATAGGCAGGGGAATAAGTGCAACGGTTGGACTAGCGGCTACATTCGTGTATCCTCTAATGCAATCCCGTCTCTCAACGTTGAGAACCGGCCTCTGGTCCTTCTGGTCTCAGGTTCATTATGTATAGCTAGTCTTTGTTAATTGTACCTACCTGAACCTAGTAGAACTTGACCATGTTATGGAACTTGAGTAATCAATATTATAAAAGTATCAATTGTTTATAAGGCATGCAAAAACAAAAGAGTCACAAAGGTAGGGTTCTTGTTCCTGCAGTGGAGCTGCCTTTTGGTCTGCGTTGGCTCAATTTGGGTAAAAAAGGATAAATTAGCATCTTACATGCTAATGGCTGGAGTTGCTGCTTCAAGGCTTGGCTTATGGATGTTTGATCTTGCCGTCATCCAACAAATGCAGGTATGTTTACGTTTCTAAGAACCTTTGGTAATGTTATAGTATTGTGTACTTCTTAAAGACTAAAAAGGTAATGTTTTTGGTCATGTTTAGGATCTCATTTCAGAATCCGATCGTTGTGTTGTTGGAGGTGTTCAGAACTCATTGCAATCGGCTCTTGACTTGATGGCATATCTATTGGGTATCATTGTATCAAATCCAAAGGTAAATAAAAATTGGACTTCAAATTATAAGGATCTAATACAGTAGATGAAACTAACGTTTTATACAATCGAGATCATAATGTATTTTGACTTTTTGAGTGTGATTTCACTTTTCAGGATTTCTGGATATTGACGTTGATCTCATTCTCCACGGTTACGTTAGCAGGAATGCTCTATACGGTTCATCTCTACCGCATTAGAAACCACATTTTTCACTTTGAGAAGATACCTTTGTTGAACAAATGTTTATTTAAGCTACTCCCTTCTCGCGGGAACATGTGATTAGTTAGTATTGTAGAATGCGCCACCATTTTATCAAACATGGATGACTACTAATGGATGATTTTATGAAATGACCATAAAGCAGCCAAAAATAATTGAAATGGCTAAAATAGTTGTTCAAATAGGTCACAGACATAGTCAAAACTCAAAACAGAACACAGAAGAAAAGAAAAAAGGGTAAATAACAATTTTTTGTGATGTGTTGGGAAAAAATTGCCTCTCTTTTGTATGTTCATCACTCTGTTTTTGTATGAAACTCACTTTTATGATTTGCCATAATAAATTAACAACAATGGAATTTTTTCCATTTTATCTTTTGAGAATAAAAAATTATATCAAAAATTAAAACTGAAAATAACATTATAATTAGTTGTAAAAACAGAATTAAAAAAAAACAGATATTTGTAGTTACTTAATAAAGTATACACTCCCTTATTCTATATGGAAAAAAACAACATTGAAATAAGATTTATATTAGTTGTAAAAACAGAATTAAAAAAAAAAAAAAAAAAAGATATTTGTAGTTACTTAATAAAGTATACACTCCCTTATTCTATATGGAAAAAAACAACATTGAAATAAGATTTATATTAGTTGTAAAAACAGAATTAAAAAAAAAAAAAAAAAAAGATATTTGTAGTTACTTAATAAAGTATACACTCCCTTATTCTATATGGAAAAAAACAACATTGAAATAAGATTTATATTAGTTGTAAAAACAGAATTAAAAAAAAAAAAAAAAACAGATATTTGTAGTTACTTAATAAAGTATACACTCACTCCCTTATTATATAATTAAAAATAATCATTAAGAAGATTGATGAAGTCTCTTCTTGGCATTCTCTGCTTCATCGGTTGCGTCAACTTGCATCTTTGTCTCCGTTAGATAAGCCTCCGTAGCTTCCTTCTCGTTCTTCGCCGTCAGCTTCTTCGTCTTCCAAACACAACAACAATACAGTAACATGACGTTAATCAATTAAGCAATTTCATGAGTCACCAAATACGTCATGTGATCATTGATTCAAGACCACATATAATAATATCAAAACGAGGTCGTCTTGTTGTATACGTACCTGGCCAACAAAAAAGGCCTTGACATAGCTAAATCCTTCTTGGCACGTGACTACCATGGATAAACAGTTCGTCTTCACCCGATCCGTAAGGGACTTCGACGACCGTCGTGATGACTCGGCTTCTTGCATCGCTGCTGTTTCAATAAAGGTACTTGAGACTTGAGAGCAAGGCTACAAATATATATAACTTCTCACTTTCTAGAGCCAAAGATGAATTTTTAACTATAAATGATTCTGGAAGCAACTCTTGCCACGTCTGTTTACGTGTCAGCCGTAGAGATAACCGACGTGTATTAAAGTAAGAGGCTTTTTGGGCTAAAAGAATATTGTCATCGGATCAAATAGATTTGCAACTTGCAAGTAATCGACACAAAATCCATGACGTGTAGTCTAATCCCATGTGAAGAACCATACCACACCACATATATCGTGCAACAAGAAACAAACTGTTTACTTTATTTACCTAAGCGATTGACGATTTACACTACGCTTGATAACACTACCAATTTCTTGATCGGAAAGGTCTATAAATGTGATCAAGGGTTACTATAGTGAAACTCTTTTGACCCGTTAAAATATTATAATTCTATGTGTTACTAGTTTTGACCCGTTAAAGTATGAAATATATATATATATATATATATAGTTTGAAATTATGGAATTTAAATCTTACTAATTAATTATATTTATTAGAAAGCTTCAATTGATAGTATTCTTAAATTAATAATCTGAGCTCAATTAAGAACTTTTTTTGTTTAATCATAGAATGTAAAGCCTTATAATAAATGTAAAATTGAAACCAAAATAGCCGCACATGGGTTTAATTATCGACTTTTTTGATTAGGAGAGGTTTTGCTATTCACAAACTCACTCCAAAACTTAACTTAATGATGTCCTTTATTTAGAGAAAGATAGAGAAACCTTTCATTAGTACTACCTTACCCACTTCAAAAATAGCAAATAAAAGACGAAAACAAATACTAGTAGTCTTTCTAAGAAATATTTTTTAAAAAAACTTAAATTTATATTCTTTAAATTAATAATCTGAGCTCAATTAAGAACTTCTGTCATAGAATTTAAGCCTTGTAATAAATGGGTTTAAATATCGACTTTAATTAGGAGAGGTTTTGCTATTCTATTCACAAACTCACTCCAAAACTTTACTTGATGTGCTTTAAAGAAAGATTGAAACCTTTCATAGTACTACTACTACTTACTACCTTACCTACTTGAAAAAAAAAAAAGAAGAGTCAAAAGTTTCCAATATTCCCAATTGCTTACAAAAATATCGAAACGAAAAAACAAAAATACACGTGGCACTCAAAGGCATCCTAAGATGATGAAAGCAAAAGCATGAAGCCGCCTCTAAAAAAAACTTGGTCAACGTATTTGAGAGTCAAGGCCACAAGGTCTGACCATCTCCTTCTCCTTCTTCTTCTTCTTCTTCTTCTTCTTCTTCTTCTTCTTCTTCTAATCATATTTTCAACGGTCAAACTTTTTATCACCTTCTCAGAAACTTACACTTCTTTTTAAAAAATTTCATCTGTGACCCCAAAAATCATAAAATTAAAATTAAAATTAAAAAGAAAATTCACCAATCAGACCGTGCAATATGTTTTATATATTCAGACATAACTAACAAAAATACAGAAAAACATTACAATCACTTCTCTCTTCTTCTTTCTTCCTCTTCTCCAAGCTCTCTCTCTTCCCCCTAACACCTTTCTATAAATATCTGATTCTGGTCTTTCATATAACAAACTTTTCAACTTCGTATGGCTGCTTCTTCTCTTCTTACAATGGACAATAGCAGAACCAGACAGAACATGAATGGTTCTGCTAGTTGGTCACAACAAAACGGAAGAACATCTTTGGAAGATCTTGAGATCCCAAAGTTCAGATCTTTTGCTCCTTCTTCCATCTCAATATCTCCTTCTCTTGTCTCTCCTTCAACTTGTTTCAGTCCCTCTGTTTTCCTCGATTCCCCTGCTTTTGTCTCCTCCTCTGCTAACGTAAGCCTCTCTCTCTCTCTCTCTCTCTCTCTCTCTGTTTTTTTTCCTTTCTCAATTTCTTTTGCAACGAATCGAATCTTTGATTTAAACACATCTTTCTATTGATATAATCGGAAGTAATATAAAGTCATGGGTCAACGGTTTCAAAGAGATAGAGAGAGAGACTCTCAGAGTCAACTCTCTAGAGATTGTGTTTTTAGTTTTGTTTTGTCTCTTTTCTTGAATTCTTAAACAAAATCCTTAATTTTTATTGGATTCTTGGGATGGTTTTGCAGGTTCTTGCTTCTCCAACCACAGGAGCTTTGATCACAAACGAAAGTAACCACATAGTTATAAACGAGGGAGATAAGAAGAACAACAGCAGCAACAGCAACAACATTAACTTTTTCGATTTCTCATTCCAGACACAATCATCAGGAGTTACTGCTCCGAAGACAACAACAACAACAACAACGAACAGTTCTATCTTTCAATCTCAGGTATGTTCACACAACAGCCTCAGATCCTCTAATCCCTTTTTTTCTTTTATTGTTGTGTATAATAACTGAACTCCGTTTTTGTGTTTCAGGAACAACAGAGGAAGAACCAGTCAGATCAATGGAGTCAAACAGAGACTCGTCAAAACAATCAAGCTGTGTCTTACAATGGAAGAGAGCAAAGGAAAGGAGAAGATGGTTACAACTGGAGAAAGTACGGACAGAAACAGGTTAAAGGAAGTGAGAATCCTCGGAGTTACTACAAGTGTACTTTCCAAAACTGTCCAACGAAGAAAAAAGTGGAGAGATCTTTGGAAGGTCAGATTACAGAGATTGTCTATAAAGGAAGCCATAACCATCCTAAACCTCAGTCCACTAGGAGATCTTCTTCGTCTTCTTCCACTTTTCATTCAGCTGTGTACAATGCCAGTTTAGATCATCACCGTCAACCTTCTTCTGATCAACCTAATTCCAATAATAATAGCTTCCATCACTCTGATTCCTTTCCTATGCAACAAGAGGATAACACCACTTCTGATTCTGTGGGTGATGATGAGTTTGAACAAGGCTCATCTATTGTCAGCAGAGATGAAGAAGATTGTGGAAGTGAACCTGAAGCAAAGAGATGGTACGTTTCATTTATCAGTTCTTCACTCCTTTGAACAAACCTTGAATTATGAGAATGTTCTAACATGTTTGTGTGTTTCAGGAAAGGAGAAAATGAAATAAATGGTGGGAATGGTGGTGTAAGCAAGACTGTGAGAGAGCCGAGAATTGTAGTGCAAACAACAAGTGATATCGACATTCTTGACGATGGTTACAGATGGAGAAAGTACGGTCAGAAGGTTGTTAAAGGAAACCCAAATCCAAGGTAAATAATAACATAAACATTTGTGCTTCCTCAAGAAATCACAAAACCAAGCTTCTAAAAGAATCTGACCTTTTTGTTTTCTTTTTCACTTGATGAATCTAACAGAAGCTACTACAAGTGCACAACCGTCGGTTGTCCAGTGAGGAAACATGTTGAGAGAGCATCACATGATACAAGAGCGGTAATCACAACCTACGAAGGGAAACATAACCATGATGTACCTGCAGCTCGTGGTAGCGGTTACGCCACAAACAGACCATCACAAGATGCTTCTTCAGTCCCAATTAGACCAGCTGCTATTGCTGGTCACTCCAACTACACTACTTCTCAAGCACCATATACACTTCAGATGCTGCACAACAACAACAACAACACTAATGCTGGACCTTTCGGTTACGCTATGAACAACAACAACAACAACAACAACCTTCAACAAAACTTTGTTGGTGATGGGTTCTCTAGAGCAAAGGAAGAACCAAACGAGGAGTCCTCGTTTTTCGATTCGTTTATGCCCTGAAGAAGAAAAAAGGAATCTGTTTGTTCCTTTTGTACATTTCTTGCCACCAAAGGATTTTTACTTCTTACTAGTGATCCTGCAGGATAGTAAGACAGACTACTAAAGTCTATAGTCCATAGAGAAATTATTTCATTTGTTTTTTTTTTCACACGCCTGTAATATGTTTAATGTTTGTACCATAGAAACAAAAAAACTGAATAAAACCAATCAATTTTTACATTTTTTCCACTTTGTGTAATGTATCAAAGAAGAACACACACACTGACACACACACAGTCACATACCCAAATTAGCATCAGCTATATGAACACATAAAAGAATGAGATTTACACGTATTGCAAAGACGATCACAATACTGTAGAAAAGGAATCAGATAAAAGAATGAGTGGAGAGTTTGTAACCGGAGAAGATAGCAGAGAGAGCTAAAGAGATGAATGCAAAGATAGCCATGCTGATAGCTGCAGCAGCAGAATCAGAAAAAATGTTATCTTGTCCTTCTCTGAATCTGTTGGTCAATGGGATTGCAGACGACGCAGCTGATATGAGCAAATACGCTACAATCTGCAGAATTTTGAATCAAAGATCATAACTTTACAACAAATACACAAGTCTTGAAAATTTGCTAATGAGCTTCTACATTACCTGGTCGCAGGAGAAATCCACCAACAAAGAAGTCCGGCGATCGAAAAATTCCTTCTTTGAGAAATGTGAAAAAGTTTGCCACACAGTGTATAATGTTGAAATGATCGAGATCGCCAATACATATCTGAAGAAATAGGAAAGCTCAAAATTTTATTATAGACAAAACCCAGTTTTTAAAATTCTTGTATCAAAATGTTTGATTAATTTGTGTTACCTGTACTCTTCGTACTCATCGAAGTTTCGACCGTAGCCATGTTTGTTAGAGACCGTAATTATGAAAGCGAGAAGAGAGAACAAAAGGCAAAATCCTCTCATGATCGGAGATGCTTTCTTGATCAAATCCTCTCTTTTCCATCTCTGAGTGATCGTCGAAAACGTCGACGTTCCAGACGCCGGCGTCGTCTTCTCCGCCGCTTCCACGTCGGTGGCTTCAACAGGTTTCTGATTATCCGGATTCGTCATCCTATTAGATCTCAGGAATTTTTTTTTTGGTCAGAATATAGTTTTTGCTTTAAATGCGAAGATTCGGGAAAGAGGAATAACAAACTTGGAAGAAAAGTAAAACTCAGTTTGTTGTAAAAAACACGACATATGAGTAATTAAGGTTTCGAGTTTTGTAATGTGAAGAAAACGCGTGGTGGCGGGAGTGATTAAAATGGTAATTAACTAATGAATGTGAGTTAACAGATGTTAAATTCGACGCGTGCTATGAGGCGCACGGCGCGTAACAAAGATGTGTGAATTTTAATCGTGGCTAGCATTTGTTTGCCTTTATAGCCAGCGAAGCCTTATCATTGGCGGACTGAAAAAAAATATACTCACTATTTGAGTTTTAGTTAACATTATTATACGACCATTGTACATAATTTTATCATATAACTAGATTAATAACCTTTGCGTTGCCCAAGACTTTTTTTTTTTTTGTTATTAATGCCAAACCGTTAAATATAGTTATAATTATCTAATATTAAAAATAAAATATTTTCTTTGACAGTATTTTACTATAAATTTTGCTATAATTGAAAATAATAAAATACATCAACTTTTATTCAATGATATGAATTTATAATTTAACACTAAGAATTGAATAATCTTTTGATTTAAAAAAACCTTTAAATTTTTTGTGTTTTTTTAAAAAAGAAAAACTCTAATTTTCTTTATTTGTAACTCTTTAAAGTAATTGTTATTCCATTAAATTATATTTTGTCTAAATATAAAAATAAATAATATAATGTATATTATATAAAATCAATTAAAAAATAAATTAAAATATTGAAAAGAAAATAACACATGTGGCAACAATAGAACGCCAATGACAATTTCTTAGATTTTGTCGAACTTTACTTTGTTATATAAAATGTGTATAAGATTTGTGATGTTTTGATTCCGTAACTTTCGTGCTAACTGCCAAGGATATGGAATACTTCTTCAAAAGCTTAATGAAGACATAAGAGAATCTATTTAGGAAACCCTTGGATTGGAACTAAAGTTTGGTTTGGATGTTTTGTGGATAGAGTTGGTTTTATTTTATTTTTTTCTCATTGGAGGATTTTGTTTTCAGTATAAACATGTGAGAAAGGATTGTTAATCTTTGTTGTCTTAGGTACACCTCAAGAACCAAGAAACATGTGCTATTCAAATATTATTGTCGGCCATTTCTGTTAAAATATATAGAAGTAAAAACATGTGCTACTAATACTACAAACATGATATAGAAAATAGGTTGTTATCGAGCACAAACCAAAACTTTGTAAATACTGAGTCTAGATCAGAGCAAGGGGTAAGTAGGAGTCGTTTTGTTGAATCTATCTAGTGATGATGTGTTCATCAGAAACACCAAATAATTGAGGGATCGGAGATCCAATTCTCATTCTAACTGGAACATTGTTAAAGACCAAGGCAAAAAAACCTTAAATAGGCATTGAATTAAAACGGGGTGATTGATCAAGAAAAGTTTTTTGAAAGAAAAAAGGCATAAAGAAGTTCACTAGAGAAATTGCAACGGAGTCTTGTGTAAAAAAAACAATGCATTACTATATAATTGACATTGTAAACATGATAAGTGACAATGTGAACATTTCCATCTTTCAGCTTTCGACAAATTCTTCGGTGAGATTTTTCAAAGCAAACCATTACTAGATTTTTCCTAAATTTTCAGCAACATTTGACTTTAAATAGGGATAGATTGTTGTTCAGTTGTAATATAACACTTTTTTGGTTATTCTGAGAACGATTTTTCATTTAGTTACATCTAAATTTTTCGATATACTAATGTGCAATTTCCATAGATATCCATATGTTAACTTTGGCCCGTCAAATGGTTAAATATATTTTCTTTATACCAATGTCCCTAGTAAAATAAAAATACTTCAGTCTATATATTCGTTATCATGCGAGTTCTTAGGATGTGAGGTTTCTACCCATCTTTATATTCGTATACGACGAGGATCTCCAGCAGGTCCTTCTACATCAAGTTGTAGATATAAAATGTAAAAATATTTATTTCTTATATTGAACTTAGCTCTAGCTCAGAGAAATAACATATAACAACATTTAGACATGAACGAGTGATCTTGATGGATGAAGAAGACGTCAATGTCCTCAGAGAAGATTCGGAATGGCTTGTGGAACTTTTAGAGTTCACAACCTCAAAAAGAATATTAAAAAAAAAAAAAAAAAAAAAAAAAAAAAAAAAAAAGAACTTTAGAGTTCATCGTGATGGCAAAATTACCAACACTTGCATTGACCACCACTGAGCTTCTGCTTGGCGGTAGCGTCACGTCGAGTTACGGTAGGGTCAAGTGTTTGAACTTTGACGTGTGTTTGAGATTTATTGAAAGAGCACAACTGTTTTCTTTCTTCTAAAGAACATTTTAATTTGATTGTTTTAAAGAGTACAATTGTTTTCTTATCATATAAGATGAAGTCTCTCGTTTGTGTGATGGAAAATAAATTAAATTTAATCTATATCATATCATAGTATATATCCGATTTTTTTTTGTTTACATCATATAAACCAAACATTAGTCTAATTTAAAATGGCTGACAAAAATGTTTTTTAAAAAATTATAAAAGAATGGATAATCTAAAATGAAAAAAATGGGTAGTCTTTCACCTAAAATTTGACAATTTTCCCACGTGTATCTAAGCTAATTCAATCATTTCATTTTATACGTGTGTTTAGAGTACAACAAGTAAATTCATTTTTTTTTTTTACTGGTGTTGTAAATGCTCCATTAATTTATTGTGTTAGTTAAAAGTATAAACTAAAAAAAAAAAGTAAAGAAAGTAGAAATAATCAACATTATTATACACTATCCAACAAAGGAAAAAGATAAATGAAGCAATACCCAATTAAAAAAGGGAAAATCTCATGTCAATTGATTTATATAAAATCTATATATACATAATTTAGTTTTTAATATAGAAAAAAATCATACAAAGTCTTTTTAATTAATCTATCAACTCAACATGTGTAAATTAGTACTGTAAAAAAAGAGATAATAATAAAATAAAAATAATAAAATATTAAGAGTGTTTGGATAAACCTAAAACGAAGGGGGCGCATGAAAGGCACCACCGACTAATAGAAAGAAGAATACAATTAAGGACCCAGCCCCGATTTCACCACCCGGGTTCTCTTTTCTTCTTCTTCGTCGTTTCTCATTTCTCTCATCACCATCATCGTCTTCGTCATCTAATATCAATCTTTCGTTTTCTTCGCTGCCAAGAATCGAAACGAATACGCTATTTTACCCGAAATTGGATCCGAATCTTGAATCTGCTGCAACTCGCCCATTTAATTTCCTTTTTCACGGTAAGTTTCTTCCTTTGTCTCTCTCTCTCTCTTGCCCACTCCCATCTATCACATTGCACCATGACTTAATTCGAGCTCGTTTCCGAACTGGGTTTTCTTGGTTTTGTTCATTACTTGTATAAATCGAATCGATTCTTTCAATTTGTGAATGTGGGCGGTCTTCAATTTGATTTCAAATTTGTCGCTCTTGCATTTTAGGTTTGATTCTTCTGAAGCCCTAATTTTTGCTCAAGTTTTTTTCTGGAGCTGGGGAGCAAAGTATACTTTCGATGGTATACAACAACCTGGCAGGAAGATTAGGGTTAGGGTTTTCTGTTCTCAGCACATCCCGCGGGTTGAATCATTTCTGAAAAAAAAGTTTAGGGTTTTTGGTTTGGTTACGGTCTGATAAGGAAGAAGAGAAAAAGGGTTGGTTTGAGAGGATAATGTGTATATTGTGTGTGATTCAAAAGTGGTCTCGCCGGGTTGCAACGATGCTGCCTTGGTTGGTCTTACCTTTGATTGGACTATGGGCTCTCTCTCAGCTTCTTCCACCTGCTTTTCGTTTCGAAATCACTTCTCCAAGGCTAGCTTGTGTATTTGTCCTTTTGGTTACTTTGTTCTGGTACGAGGTTTTGATGCCTCAGTTGTCTACTTGGCGGGTCCGCAGAAATGCACGTCTTAGGGAGAGAAAGAGATTGGAAGCTATGGAACTGCATAAGCTTAAGAAAACTGCTACACGTCGCTGTCGTAACTGCTCAACGCCTTACCGTGACCAAAACCCTGGTGGTGGGCGATTTATGTGTTCTTATTGTGGGCATATTTCAAAGAGACCTGTCTTAGACATGCCTGTGCCTCCAAGGTTAGGACTTTCTGGTTCTGGAATTTTGAAGGATCTTGTAGGAAGAGGTGGTAAGATGTTGAATGGAAAGGGATGGAACGAGAATGGTTGGATGCACGGGCAAGAATGGCCAGATAACAGCACATGGACTAGCGAGTCTGCCCATTGGCGGAATAATAGTGGTAGTACATTTGGTGAAGATGAGAATTGTTTGGTGGAAAAATCATATCCTAGTGGCGTTGTTTTTGCTTGCCGACTGCTTACTTCTTTTTTCATGAGCATTAGGTGGCTTTGGAGAAAGATTTTTAGCTTTACCTCTTCAGTTGATGATTCGTCAACTGATGCTGACCAGAGACGATTGCTGGCTAGGCAGGGTGAGAATGGGAACAGCTTTCATGAGAGTAGGGTTGAGAAAGCACGCAGAAAGGCTGAGGAGAAAAGACAAGCTAGGCTAGAAAAGGAGCATTTGGAGGAAGAAGAGAGAAAACAACGAGAGGAAGTCGCTAGACTAGTGGAGGAACGGAGAAAGTTAAGAGATGAGAAGACTGAAGCCGAGAAATGTAGCAAAGCATCATCTGCTTCCAAGGAAAAAGATACCAAAAGGGAGGCTGAGAAAAAGCGTCAGGAGAGAAAGAAAGAAAGAGATAAGGCTTCTAGTAAGAGCAATTCCGATGCCGAAGAACTTGATAAGAGAATAGGAAAAGATTCTGACCATAAGCGTGAGCTTGAGAAAAATGATCATTTCAGGAGCCCGAACATGGAAAAGAGACATGGGCATGGTGTAGATAATAATGCTACTAGTAACAGTAACATGACAGGTGCTGGCGGTAGGTACTTTGATCGTGTGAAGGGTACGTTCTTCTCGTCTTCTAAGGCTTTTACGGATAACCGGTTCTTTGGAAGAGGTGTCAACATGTCAGCTCCAACTGCAAAAGAGAATAAGCCAACCATTGGCTCTGCAGACCATTCTCATGCACCTGCTCAGATTAGGCATATTAATCCTCCTGAATTTGTTGCTGGAAAATCTGGTTCAAATGGAGGGGAAAGGAATACTAATCGTCATGTAAGTGTTCTTGCCAAATTTCTTATGCCATTGCAATCTGAATGATGAACCTAGTAATCACTACTCTGTTAAACTAATCTTTTTTGTATATGTTGAGTTGATAAGATTGCTCTGTTGAAGTAGGTTCAACTTTAAATTTTGTTCTAGTTTTCGTCAACTTGTTTTATATAGGACACTTAAAATTATTATGATGTTCCTCTCAGGTTATTTCTGAGCCGCAACCAAGTGGAGAACCTAAAAAATCATGGCAGCAACTATTTGCCCGTACGCCATCTGTGCCTGCTTCCTCCAATGTTAGTGTTATAAGTCGACCTAGTACGAAGCCCAAAGATGTTCAGAGTTCACAGGTTCCTAATCAAGATCATTCTATACGAACCTTTGATAATCCAATCAGTTTTGGGCTCCCATCACCATTCACCATACCTACTACATACTCCAGCGGATCGACTATCAGTAGCTTAGGTTTCTCATCTTCAAGAGATAATTGTCACCCTCAGCCTGGGGAAAATGCTCGTACTTTTATGCCTGAAGAAGAGCGTTTTGAAGATCCGTGTTATGTTCCGGATCCAATATCTCTTCTGGGACCTGTTTCAGAATCACTTGATCTAAGGGCCGAGTTTAAAACTGGTGTAGGACTAGAGAAATCCCACTTGTTGAAGAATGCACCTTTTTGTGAGGTCAATAAGCCATCTCCGATTGAATCTCCCTTGTCAAGATTACGAGTTGCAGATGAAAAACAAGTTAACGATGGAAGTTGGCAAATGTGGAAGACCACCTTTGGCCAAGACCTCCTTCTACCTTCAGAGAATAGTAGATCTAATGAGGAAAATGCTGTGCATCATGTGCCTCATAATAGGACATCATCGTTATTTGCAAAAGATGACCCTATTCACAGTGCGTATTCACACAGGAAGGACTACTTTGAAAATGATCAGAGAAGTGGCGCGTTCAGTCCCATTGCTGGTCCAAGCAACCATGATCCCTGGTCACAGAAAATGTTCCTCCCAGCATCATCTGGCACAGAGAGTCTTTTGTCACATAGTCGACCAGAAGAAGCCAGCCCGAATAATGTTGCATATATGAGTCCAACTGGGATGGCTCCAGACAACCCATTTGAACTCCCTTCTCCGAATCACTGGCTCAAGTAAGACTAGTTTCTGAACCTCTAGTTCCTATCTTTGCTCAATATATTTGTGGGCATGGCTGATATAATAATAATGTGTCCAAGGAGACTAGGTTGAAGTAACAGAGTAACTTTTTTTCCTAGGCTATAGAGCAGATTATGCCTGTAACACGATTTAGAGTTGCTCGTTGACATTCTGAATTACATTAGTTATAAGATTAGGTTTGTTTAGAATTTTGAACAGTAGCAATGAAGAGGACTGTGTAATGATTTTTGTGTTTTGTTAATAATGTGCAGGAAAGTGAAGAAGACTGGTGATGGGACTGGGAGGCAATTTGTGGAGGGTCAATTCCTAAACCAAGATGTACAGTCGTTTTGGTAGTCACAAATTCAAGAAAGTTAAAAGAAAAAGAAAAAAAAACAAACATTGAAAATCATTTTGGGACACAACTTTCGCAGATATACCTCGTCTGTCTCTCTGTCCTCTGGTTTTCTTTAACCTAAGATTTTGAGTTTTTACTTAAAAAAGATGGCTAGCTTCGATTAGACTTACATACACTTAACACGTAATTACCGGAAAGCTACTATTGCTTTATAACATACCTCTCTCATTTACTCTTCGACTCATTTTGAGGCATACTTATCTGAGGCAAAAAAAGAAGTTCAAGCCTTCTATGAAAGGAAGATAATACTGCATATATTTTTGGCAAGATTAATTTTCGTAGGGCCTTTTCAACCATATGCTGGTAGCGTTTTTTAACTTACGAAAATTTTAATTAATTATGTTCTTAACTTTTGTATTTGTAAATTTGGTTTAAAAAAGGACTAAAAAAATACTTCATCTCTTTTATTTAGTTGATATTTAAGGTTTTGGCACACCAATTATTATTATTTTGGGCTATTTGACACACCAATTAAGAAAATACAAAATATTTATATAACCTTTTTTTACACACATATATATATTATATAAATAAACTGAATTCAACCAATAAGAAAATATAATGTAAAATAGGTTGGTCAAAAAGAAATTTGTGACATTTATCTTTTGCAGAAAAATTGAATATGGCTTAATTTGAAACAATTCTTTTCTCCTAAAATTCATTTATATTAAAACGGAAGGAGTATATGGATTGAATCGATAAGACGATTCATATTTCTTCTTGATAAGATATGTAAAACAGACATGAGATAGCTAAAATTTTGAAAATTGGCTTTAGTTACATTTACATATACTTAATCATGTAAAATATCTAAAAATTTAGTTACTTCGTTCAAAGTTGGCATTGAGTATTGTTGTAAAGAATGATTTTGATTTATAGATTTGGTTTATTATAGGATTGATAGTGGATGTGGCATCTGGATGTGGGTGATAATTGATCAAGAACAATAGTCACACATAAGACAATAATAATCTTGAAACTTAAATCTAGGACAAAAAAAGTGCAAATGATAGTATAATTTATTGTTTAAATTATGATTATTATATTTGTTTTGTTTTATTGGGGTAAATTTCTACAACTTTATATTTGAAGTTTTACAAGTGAGCATGTCTGTTCTACGACTCACTTGAAAAGCTTCAAATGTTGAATTGTTACAACAGACTAACTATCTACATATGTAAAATGATCAAATACTTAGATACAAGGAGAGGATCAAACAGTATCAAAACAAAGTAAAGATTAAGATATTGTTTTGATCAGACTAACTATTAAGATTTTGTTTTCATCATACTAGTGATCAGACTAACTATCTACATATGCAACTTCTAAAATTTTTTTTTATTTATTGTACTATTAGCAAACATAATCGATATCTAGAAATATTACAAACGGTATAGCATTGTCCCTTAGTAAAAACAAAGGCCCAAATTTGCAAACACACGCTCACCGAGTCACTCACTACAAATTTAAAATTTCAGATCAGAATTTTATTCAAATTCTCTCCAACAAATAAATTAAATAATTTTGTACTCCGGAAAAAATAGAAACCGAGTTCGTATTTTCCTTTTTTTATTTTTATATACAAAGATGCGGAAAAAATAGAAACCGAGTTCGTATTTTCCTATCTACATATGCAACTTCTAAAATTCTTTTTTATTTATTTATTTCTTGTACCATTAGCAAACACGAGAAATATTACAAACGGTGTAGCAATGTCCCTTAGCAAAAACAAAGGCCCAAATTTGCAAACACACACGCACACAGAGTCACACACTACAAATTTCAGATCAACTTTTTATTCAAATTCTCTCCAACAAATAAAATAAATAAATTTTGTATTTGGTTTACTCCGGAAGAAATAGAAACCGAGTTCGTATTCTTCCTTTTTTATATACAAAGAGGCGGAACATTTCCATTACTCTCTCTGCTCCAATGTAAACCGAACCGGTTCACCATAATGCTTTTCGAATCCTCAATCAAGTTTTGAAAATTAAAAAACCGGTTCTCTTGTTTAAATGTTGAAACCCTCACGATTGTATTTTTTACGTTGAAAAAAATCCGAGTAAAAATTTCTCACGCACGGTTCGAAACCATTTTTTAATGGATTGGTCAGGGATTTCTATAAACCGGTTGGTTAATCACACGACGTAGCTTTTGCCTAAGAGCATCGGCCCAAACAAGGCCCACGTCTCTTTGCTTGTTCTTCATCTCCACCATGACTAGTTCATTAGTTAGCCGGCGAACTTTAACGACGACATTGGCTACTCCATGTGGCCCTTCAAGCTTTATCGCCCTCTCCTTCTTCTTCGCGATTCTCAGATTCAACTGCTTCGCAACTTCCTCGACCTTCACCATAATCTCCGCCGTGTTCTCGTCGGAGACGAACTGGTCACAATGATCCGGCGTCACGAAATTCCCGAACAACCCGGAGAGGTTCGATGACGATGCCGAAGAAATCAAATCGAAAGCGTTTAAGATTTTCCCGTTCTCCTCTAGATCGTAATCGTCGGCTTGGATTCCGATGATTTCGCTCGGATCTACTCCGTGATTGAACCACGGATCCTTTAAAATCTCCTCGACGGTGATCCTCAGTTCCGGATTCGGTTCCAAGAGACGGCGGAGCAACCGCCGTAGATCCGAAGAAGTCCAATCCGGTAATTTGTACTGAGCTTTGTGAATTTTCCGGTACAGTCCCATGATGTTGGGATCGCGAAACGGCAAGTAGCCGGCGTTGAGGAGGAACAAAACGACGCCGCACGACCAGATATCAGATTTGGAACCGTCGTAGCCTTTCTTCAAAAGAAGCTCCGGCGCCACGTAAGCAGGAGTACCACAGAGCGTGTGGAGCATACCGTCGGGATGGATCTGCTCCTTCATCGCACTGAGACCGAAGTCGGAAACCTTGAGATCTCGATTCTCGTCGAGGAGGAGATTCTCCGGTTTTAAATCACGGTGGAAAACACCTCTCGCGTGGCAATACCTCACGGCGGAGATAAGCTGACGGAAATATTTCCGGCTAAGACTCTCAGTGAAACGGTTGCTGGTGACTCTGGAGAAAAGCTCGCCTCCTTTGGCTAGCTCCATTACGAAATAGATCTTCGTCTTGGTGGCGAGGACTTCGGAGAGGAGCACGATATGAGGATGACGGAGACGGCGCATGACGGAGATTTCTCTCTTAACGTGCGCCGTTAGTCCTTCTTTCAAACGCTTTTTTTGGACGACTTTGATCGCGACGCTTTCTCCGCCGTTTTGGAGATCCTCGGCTTGGTAGACTTTGGCAAACGCGCCGCTGCCGAGGAGTTTACCGAGATCGTATTTTCCGAACAAGGCCGACTTGTTATCATCTCCGACGACGTTAACGATGATTGAATCGGAGGAGCTTGAGTCTTCGGCCATGAACAAAATAAACAAAACAGAGCCAAATAGGGAGAGAAACAGTCTATAGTACAAACTCAAAATATTGAAAAGACATGCGCGCGGTGCCTCTTCTTATTGAAATGCCACAATTTGCCACGTAAGTCATTATTTTATTTTAAAACAGATTTTAATATTTGTTTGACTTTATGATATAATTAGATTAAAAAAATAAAAACGGAAGAATTAATCTTTATACAAGACAATTTCAAATTGGTAATGCAATACAATAATATATATTTACGATTTTACTCATTCGAATTAGATGCGATATACCATCCAGGTTATATAGATAAGAGTCAGTAATTTACGATTCAACGCTTGATCATGATTTTTATTTCCCCAGTGTGTGGTTCATGTATTTTAAATTCTTGTTGTTGTTTATAAACCAAAAAAAAAAAAAAATGACTTGTCAGGTCAACCAAAACATCCTAATTCCAGGTGGAATTTAAAGTCTTATAGTATAGTTAGTATATTTCTTAAGAAAATATCATCGTTGACAAAAAAAATTGTATCGAAAAGAAGAAGGAAAAGTTGGATATAATTATCTTTTTTTTGAGTAATGATGTCGTAGATAAAACAACGTGGATTGACGTTACTATCTATTGAAATGTTTATAAACAAATTATTCATGAAGATGGTTTAAGCTTCACACTACCGGTGTAGTTAATTATATTGCTTCTGTAAAAAAAAAAGTTTCCGGCATTGATTTTCTTTTGTAATCTCTCTTTGCACCAAGTTAATAATAAATTGTTGAGAGTACTGTTCTCTAGTAAAGTTGATAATAAATTTACTCGACATAATTTGAGACACTAATCAACAACAATTTATTAATCAACAATCTCTTTAAATTAATTTTGGAGGAACCCGTAAAATCCTTTTTGTGCTCTTTTTTGAGGTTTTGATTAGTAAAGAGATTTCAGACATTTTAAAACTCAACAAAGCGATACCTTATTACAGAGAAAGAATGAATGAATGATCTTCCAAAGTATACGGAAAAAAGCTTCAGTTCATCATCTCCAAGGAGTTACCGAGACTGTTTTATGTAAAAAAAAAAAAAGAAGGAACTAATTATAAAAGATGGTTCTTCAACTGTGAGAATTGGTTTAATTAACAGCTAAGTGAAACCGTAGTTACCCAATAAAACCAATAACATTATCCAATGAGTAAATACCGTTTAAATTTGAATGACAAATAATAACATTTTCAAATGTTAAAATACTGTTTGAAATTCAATAGCTTTATAATAACTACTTTTTGATAGCTGGAAATTTTGATTAATATATGGATTAATAATAGGCGAATTCTTTTTTCTCATAATTTATTTGAAGTTGATTTCGTGGATCCAAGTCATTCGTATGTGGAGTAAAATCATTTTAATACCCCTTTTGTTGTTGAAAAAGCCAAAATTTAATCCTTACACGTGAACTTCCGCAAAAAGATAATATATATGTAAAGAAGAAACAAAGGCTAAAACTCGACAAAGTAAAACAAATTAAAAAAAAAAAAAAAATTCCTGCTGATTCATATGGTTTCCCATATGTAATGTATTTATTAGCTTTCGAAACTGTATTTGCTGTATATATTGTACCATATGACCGTCGATCATATCTATTCATCTTAAGTTCGCGGATATAACATTTGGGCGTCATTGTGGAGTCATATCCTTGTTACACCCAACCTACCGGGTCAACGTACTTCTTTTATTATGCTGTGGAAACATTTTTTTTTTTTTTTTTTTTAGAAGTAATACGTCACGTTCGTTTTATCATTGAATAATGATTCTCATTGTTACCGTCATCACGAATAAAGACATCTTGCTTCGAGGAGACACCGTCTTTAACACCGTGATGCTGTATGTAAGCCATCGACATCGTCCGTACCATCACAAGAAACAACCACCGTCACTCTTAATCTAGGACGTTTCTTCTTTGTCACACATCGTCATGGTCTCATTTCTTTAAAGATATATATTATAAGCTCTACGAAGCAAAGTTCGCAAAAACATTAACCATTACTAAGATCTAGGGAGTTCTGATGATAAAAGTTTGATGGTTTTATGATTACAACTCATTCAATCAAATATTGAGGGATTTATATTTGCGATTTCTCAAAGTTGAATTACGAAAACACATTACAATCTTTAATCTTTTCCAATATGAAAAATAATTTTATATATACTCATCAGAGGAGGGGGAAAACGTTTTCAAGATCACACAAATTGCTTATAACGAAAATTTGTGTTTCTCTAAAGTCGAGCAATTCGAGCCCAAACAAAGTAAATACTCATCAATCAAATTCTATGTTGGCATTCTTTTTATAAGAGCAACAAAGCTTGTGTGTTGGGTTTACATATACAACCGAAGTTTCCACCCTAATAGATAAACACACTTTACCCGTTGATCATCCAAGATTCAAATGCACGCATATGTTTCCCACACAAAAAAAAACAATGTACACATATATATGTGAATATTCTAAGTGGTCATATATGTGACCCATAAATCCAAAAGGATTGGAAGATAAAAAGTAGAAGTAACGCAGTGACAATCTGATGGGTTAAAGAGAAGGTTTTGGACGTTGCAATAGAAGCGTGTGATAAGAAAAGAGACATGCACTTGAGCTCTACGGAGAAGGAAGTGGGGGAGCCATACACATCTGGATGATAGATGATTTCTCCTTGACGACATTTGAATTCTCCTAAACTCCACTCCTGTAGTTTCACAAATTTGTTTACAAGATTACTATACAACTGATTGATCATATCATATGTATAGTGTTTAAATGTCCATGCATATATACCTCAAGCTGACGACCAAAAGTGACAAGGATAGTGTCGGGATCGGCGTGGAAAGAAAGCGGGCCTTTCCCTGAATTGACACGGAACTCACAGTTCTTAGCCGGAAGGTGAAGGCTAAGTGTGTAATGAAGCATATCTTCGGTCTTCTCTTTGGGCAGAGGAGGGCTTTGCTCAGTTACGTTTTCATGATTGTATCTATAAACGCTGAGCACAGATTCTCCTCTTTGTATCCTCTTATCACTTTGTCTTCTTGAGTTTTCTACCATTATCTGCCCTAGTTTCCTCGCTATCCCTTCAAGTTTATCAGCTACATTCTCCATTTCTTCGCTGCAACAAATTAAAGATTTTCAATAAATTATTTTGGAAATATACTGGTTACTTGTGACACACATTTCACAACAATACCATCAGCAGCAAAAGTTCCTAGGTTACACGTATTACACAAGGTAACTAGTTCGAACGAAGCTTTTTATCATCTACCAAAATAAGTGTTATTGCCGCCTTTTCACAAAGTGTTATCAAAGATGTTTTCATACCTGAAGCAGCGGTACCTTTCAGGTCCGATATACTCGCGGGCCCATTCCATTCGCTCTTTCCACGACCGTACCCAAACGATCTCGTCCCTGTTTCCGACAACACTCCGGCGAAACCCGGTTTCTCTTCCTTCCAAAACTCCGAATACCCGACCCGATTCCCTGACAAGAGACCTAAGCTCCTCCCCTGATATCCCATGGTAGCTCACACGAAACGCTCCGAACTCTCTCGCGGATCGCACCAACCGATCAACCGAGCCTTCTCTCCTCGACGCCAATAACCTAAAATCAATCTCCGCGGGGATCAGATGACGTGAACCGCAAGATTCACCTCCAGAATGAGATTCGGGAAGCGTGAGCTCAGGAACCTGAACGGATCTCTCAATGATCTCGGTGAGAATCTCGCTGGCAGCGCAACGAGAACCTCTGGCTCTAGGGATCGGAGACGGAGGTGGTGGTGGTGGAGTCAAAGAAGATACGTTCAATTGGCTCCTGGTTCGCATCAGAGCCATCGGAGACAGAGAGAGAAAAGAGTCCGAAGGTCTCGGGCGGTTCTAAACTATGATCCGCCCCAAAGAAAAAGAAAAGAAATAAAAAGACTCGTTCAATTGTTAGAGGCACATCGTTGTTGTATTATTTTCTTTATAATTTTTCTTATAAGAAAGTGAGGGTCCATTACGAATTTTGTATGAAGCATAACTAATATTTATTGTTTTATGATATGGTGAATGATCATGATCATATGGGGTCTCTAACTTCATTTCAGCTTTGGATATTTGAATATGATTATGTCAGATGGAAAACGCGGTTAGACAGGGATGATGTTGCCACCTTTGGGCTGAGCCATTATGTGGGCCGCATTGAATGTGCAATCTTTCTAGTTGCTGCGAATCAATCTCAAATGACAAGATAGATTAGATAAGCCTTTAAAAGAGACAAAAAGGCTTCGAACTTCTTCTCTTGTGTAAGGAACATATACAGAAAAGGAGGGGAACTCACAGCCTTAGAAAAATATCATATCATAGCGATTATTAATTCAAAATGATTTTAAATGTAGATAACACACTTGACCAAGTCAAAATAATAAAATTTGTGATTAGTGAATTAAAATCAGGTGTAATATTTTTTTCTTTGGTCAACTTTTAATTATATTCAGTTTGAGTTTTGAATAACATTTAGTTTTATACTTAGTGAATTGTTTTATTTGGTATTTTCAGCTTGTTGAGTTGGTATGGAATAAAAAGTAGTAAACAAATAACAAAGTGGAAACATGCGATTGGATAAAATATTTTATGTATACTTTTGTGGCTGTCCCTTTTAGGATTATTAAAGATAATTAAGCCCCATAAACTACATTTTTCCAACCGAGGAATTTAAATGGAAAGTCACTAGTTAGCCCGACGTTGACATGAATGATCAAATCTTACAGAAACAAATTCTATAAAGTAAGTTAATAAGAACCCCAAGCTAGTCGAAACTCGAAGGGTCGTTATAACTAATTGTTATGTATTACAAAGTGTATATCATTATAGCCATTGGCTGTCTCTGAGTTCCAATTTTTCTCGCGGAGTAATTAAAAAACAAAAATCTGTACCAACCAAGTCTCGTTTTATTTGTTTTCTTAAAAAAAAATTTAGATAAGTGGACCAACTAAGTTAACAAGGATTTGTTTAATCTACATTTTAACATACAAAATAGAAAAGATAAGTGTGGTAAGTGAGTGTCCGCATAATTGAAGTTTGAAGGGCATGCATGTGATTATATACTAATTGGTTAGTCATATAGCATCTTCCGTACGTTAGTAAGGTTCGACAGTATGGTCCCCGTTCGATTAGTCTTTAAAATTCTTCTACTTCATAGGATTTTGGGCAATACGATGACAAATTTAACTATGCAAAACGGATTAGAAGCGCAGAACTATGTATATATAATAGTTTTAAAATCTACATACACTCAAAAAGAAGCTGTTTGTTGTAACGATATTAAATTTGTGTAGGTGTCGAAATAGGGAGACATGAAACAAGTTTTGTTGGCACCAAAGCTGTCGCTATCAAAGAAGATGTAATGAATCTATCAAATACCTTATAATCTCTTGTGCATGCTTCTGAGTAGACAATCCGCATCTCCCCTAATGATTTTGTTATTTCAAAACATTCACTTTATCGAAGAAATTACTTATCTTAAGAGAATTGCAACTAAATATGCCTTTAAGATGACACCATCATTAATTTGTTCTTCAGAATCTTTTACATTATCCAAGAAATTTATATTTATAAAATGTAAATTGCAAATAGAAGCCCTTAATCACCATTATTGATTGATTGGTTTCTCCCTTTCAACAATGTGTAACTATTATGATGTTTATCCTTAAGTTACTTGTGGCAAAATGATCGAAAATAACAAACTTATTAAACTCTTGTATTAATATATAAATTGATAATTTTCTGTTACGAATTCATAATCCATAAATGTGGTTTTCAAAGTAATAAGGCTCGGGTTTAAAACATTGCAAATGTATAATTACGTAATTAATTAGCTAAGCTATCTAAAAAAAAAATATCTTCTTGCTCTTGTTGAGGTTAATTGTTGATATTTGAAACATTAATTAGGCTATAGAGTCTAAAACCCTAATGAGAATAGGTTTTACCAAGAGACAAACCTAACAAATGATCCTCAAATTTGAAAAAAAAATTTATAGATCTTTTTCTGTCAGATTTACTTTTAATCAGAAATAGACAAATGAACATTTCTTTTTGTTAAATACACATATTAACATTTACTTGGTTACATGAGTAAAGATGTTATTCTTATATATTATTTTTTTATCCAAATATATTATAGAAAATCATATTAGTTTGGACTTACACCCATATCACTTTATTTGCTACACTCATAAAGGACAACAAAACGTCTATAAAGTGCATTAGCTGCATCAAGTTCTATAGCGCGACAATAATGAGATTTACCATGTATAGCACATACAGGCGTCGAACCAGAACAAAATCTTCGTCGCCATATATAATTTTGGTACATAATGTCATTAAGAAAAAAACTTCACAAATTTTATTACAATTGTTGGACTTATTTTGTTTGTGTAACTATGATGGGAATTGTATTCATTCTTAGTCATGCGGAGTTAAGTATAGGTGTAGCAATTGTAGATACATTATAAATAATAATTTAGTCCTATCAAGGTTTCTCTAAAGATGATATACATCGAGTTCCCAAAGCTGTTTATCTCTCCACTTTCATCATGAAAGGCATTCTAATTAGATAGGGACTTGATCTTTTCATATAATATATAAAATCTAACTTCTCAAATAACATATATGGGATAATCGTACTTGACCTTTGTTGTCTTTCTCTTCATTATCGGAATCAAACATCTATACCATTACATCCTAACAAATGAAACACATTATATTGGCAGTAAATTCCCGATATCATCTACATACTCTTGTCAGGAAACATAGCTCTCATTTTTATAACTAATTTTGCAACGCTCTTTATTAACCACAAAACAGACCAGTTACTTTATACTTGTAAGGCTAATGGAGTAGATCAAGATGAATTTGATAAGTATGACCCTGGTGACATTGTTCTTTATTTATAATGACGATTATACATAAGAAAATTATAGATACTACTTTTCTAACTTTAATTACCATTCTAATTTAATTAATTAATGCTATGAAATTGTAGATTTCAAGATTCATTAAACGAGAATTTAAAATTTTGATGAACTACTATTGTTTAATAGTTACATTATTATAAATAAAAATACATTTCAGAAAGAAAAAAATACATTATGATTAAACTTTAATTGTTATCACAAAGATTGATTTTCTGTATTTTTTTAATTAATTAATAATGCTATGAAATTGTAGATTTCAAGATTCATTAAACGAGAATTTAAAATTTTGATAAACTACTATTGATTAATAGTTATGTTATTATAAATAAAAATACATTTATGATTAAACATTAATTGTTTTCTTAATCTATGTGAAAATCTTTAAAAATCATCTTTTCTAATACAGAGGGAGTATTTTATACATACAAGTTGATGCTTTGTTATTTTATATTTAAGTTTAAATGACATTTCGAATATTCGCTTTCATATTTATTACTTTAATTTGTAACTGCGTATTGTTTATGCTTAACTAAGGTATTACATATTTTTAAGATGTATATACTTCCTCTATCTCAGATTAAATGTCATTTAAAGATTCATTATTTGTTTTAAAATAATCATCTTTTTAGATTTTTGATGTAAAATTTGATATAAAATAACTTCACTTATCTTAAAGAATACCAGAAGTTAATATATACATATATATATATAAGGTATATAGCAGAAAATTTAATGAATCTCACTTTGTGTTAAATAATATGTCGACATATATTATAAAATGGAGGGAGTAATCTATAAACTGTTAGTAACACCAATGTGAAAAAAAATTGCCAAAACATAATCTGAAAGTAACGAATATAATAAAAGGCAAGAGTTGGCAAATATTTTATGCTCTGAAGAACCACCAATGTGAAGTCATATTATATTTGTTTTTTTACTATATTTGTCAACAAGCCTTACTATAAGTAGAAAATAAAGTTAAAAGGAAACACTTTAGTTCAGTCTATAAGGTGACTTTGTGGAAGTTAAAAAAAAAAAATCAAAGCAAGTAACAGGTTCCCAATAAATAAAATCAATTCTAAATGCACCAAATAATAAGGGAAGCGTACATAAATACGAAGGGGAAGGAACTTTAAACATTCTTCTTCTCTCTCACTCACACACAAACAAACAAACACAAATACTCGTAACCTCTATGGCAATCCTTTTTTCGTAGTAACCAACATATCTCTTTGTTCTAAGTGACGAAGTGTACTGATAATACTATCTTTTATATATATACATATATATTTGAGGCATGTGCAGGTCCAACATGAACAGCAATGAATCTGGTGAGATTATAAATGGAGAATGCGATGTTTCAACGTCATCATCCGTCAAAGGAGAAACTAGTGGCAACCCCAAATTCTCCGCTGGTCTCCGTCGCATCCCTTTCAATGAGGTTTGTTTCTTTTTTCCTTTTTTACATTTTCTTCTTCTTCTATTTTTTTTCATTCAGGATCAAATTAATATATTGGGAGACTGTTCAAACGAGTTTGCTCATTTTTGATTGATTATTGAACTATTTACAGCCACCTTTACAGTTTTCTCTGTGTGGTAAATAATATGGAATTCTTGGAAATTGGTTTTTATACTGGATTGAATGCTGCTTTTGACTGATTTATAGCATTTTAATGAATGAAAATGTAATGCATCCCTATATTTTTAAGAAATGGATTGAAGAAAGCTTCATCTATATTTCACGTGATTGACAAATATATTGATCCACATTTAATACATATTGTCTATGTAGATATGATGTTTTAGTTTGCATACATGTTCATATCTATGTCTAAAGATGTATCATCACTTTCATGGACTGAGAGAGATGCTTTTTGTGTTGTACTTGTACTTTTTATTTCTTGACAGTTGGGTTGTACTTACTTAGGAAAGTGTTCTATATATGTTTCCTCTCATTCTATTATTCTATTTTTTTTAACTAGTTCCTTTAGCTAGCTAGTTACTTAGTACAGAAAAGTTTACTATCTTGTTAGTACCACTTTTAATATAATCTAGTTACTTTTCAATATAGTTTCTTGTAATCCTTATCCAATTGCTTATGAAATTTCAGTAGTAGTTCATGATATTTTTACAAGTATATACATATATATATGTATGTGTCTTTATGTTATATAGTATAGTTTTACACGGTTTCATGTTTTTAAAATATCGATATTGCTAATCAAGCTCATGAATGAAAAGAAAGACATACATATAAGCTGATTTTGTGTGTTCAAAAAGAAAATATAAAAATTAAAACAGTTGAGCTTTTTAGAACCCATTATGATTTTTATTTAAAAAGATCCTAGAATGTTGGTACAGTTAGCCATTCGCTTTTTCTGTCACTTGTGAATTTTTGATTATTCAGTTCTAAAAGTTACAGAATTTAAACTTTTTCTCTTCTTTTTCAACTTTCTCATCCCAGTCCCAGTGGCCATGTGATGCGACCATCTTCCTCGTGCTTACAATTTGCTCTTAATTTTATAATGTTATATAATATTATTTTCCGTATTCTATGTCCTTCTGTTTCAGAAGAAAAATTATTTTTATTCAAATCTAAATTCATTTGTATCACTTCACATTATTGATACAAATAGATGAATTTATATTCAACAAATCTTTAATCAGTCTACTACTAAACATTTCTTGTATATGATATTAAAAGACTTTTTCCGTTGTATACGAAAAAATGATATCAAAATACTAAATCATATATATACGAAGGAAAAAATCTTCTTCTTTGCTCAATGCCGTTCTTGGATTCTACTTTATAAATATTTTAAAAGAGTTCATCAAAATCATTAAAAATGAATAAATAAAAGTTTGTTAGAGAGTTTTGTTGATTGGTTTTCTAAAATTTTGTAAAGTAATCTAAACAATCCATGTATTTATGTGATATTTTCATGACTTTATTTTGTAAAGAAAGTATCTAAAGTCATGAACAAATAACATAATAATTGAATTCATTAACAATTTCAGATTCTTTTGTTTTAGTTGAATAACACAAAACTTTTAATGATTTTATAAAAGTTTGAATCCAATAACCCAATTTTGTTAAGATTTTAAATGATTTTTTACAAATCGCAAACTAATAACATTAAACTTTAACAGAGTTTAACAAAATGTTGATCTTATAACAACAGATTCTACATAACATTTAAAATCTTTAAAACTCTATTCATATCTCAAACCAATAATCCCACTAATATTTTCTTGAGTGCGTTTAGCTAGAACTAGAAGCCTATAACACTAGAATAGTAAATAGTTGTTCTATAATATTTAAAAACCTAACGACAATCATATCTTTTTTATATGTTTTCCCATGCAGGTGGGAGAGGAGATGGCGTCACTCACAAAAATAGCATGCCCGATTGTGATGACATCACTGCTCATTTTTTCAAGATCAATAATTTCAATGTGGTTCCTGAGTCACCTCGGAAAAGTAGAACTCGCTGGCGGTGCGCTTGCCATGGGCTTCGGAAACATCACCGGAGTCTCCGTACTCAAAGGCCTTTCCGTTGGTATGGACCCAATATGTGGCCAAGCCTTCGGAGCTAAACGTTGGACTGTACTTAGCCACACGTTCCAGAAAATGTTCTGTCTTCTAATTGTCGTCTCCATTCCAATCGCCTTTGCGTGGCTTAACATCGAACCCATCTTCCTCAAGTTGGGTCAAGACCCGGATATAACCAAGGTCGCCAAAATCTACATGCTCTTTTTCGTCCCTGAGCTCCTGGCTCAGGCCATGCTCCACCCCCTACGAACGTTCCTCAGAACGCAAGGCCTGACTTCACCGCTAACAATATCTGCCATTGTATCCATTCTTCTTCATCCTCTCTTCAACTACGTCTTCGTCGTACGTATGCGTTTAGGCGTTAAGGGTGTTGCGATCGCAATGGCTTTTAACACTATGAATATCAACGTGGGACTTCTAGTTTACACGTGCTTCTCGGATTCTATCATCAAACCGTGGGAAGGGCTGGCTTTGCGGTCCCTTTTCCGCGGCTGGTGGCCACTGCTTTCTCTAGCCGCACCAAGCGCTATCTCGGTGTGCTTGGAGTATTGGTGGTATGAGATCATGCTTTTTCTTTGTGGGCTTCTTGGGAACCCTAAAGCAAGTGTAGCCGCCATGGGAATACTGATTCAGACCACGGGGATATTATACGTAGTCCCGTTTGCGATAAGCAGCGCCATAGCAACCCGTGTAGGACACGCGTTAGGAGGCGGCCAACCCACACGGGCTCAATGTACGACTGTGATTGGTTTGATACTTGCTGTCGCGTACGGCTTAGCAGCTGCTGTTTTTGTAACGGCGCTTAGGTCGGTTTGGGGAAAGATGTTCACGGATGAACCGGAGATTCTCGGGCTGATTTCATCCGCGCTTCCTATATTGGGGCTTTGTGAGATTGGAAACTCGCCGCAGACAGCTGCATGCGGAGTCTTGACGGGGACGGCGAGGCCTAAAGATGGTGCACGCGTTAACCTATGCGCATTCTACATTGTAGGGTTGCCTGTGGCAGTCACGACTACGTTTGGGTTTAAGGTTGGGTTTCGTGGGCTATGGTTTGGACTGTTGGCTGCACAGATGACGTGTTTGGTAATGATGCTTTATACGTTGATCCGTACGGACTGGAGCCATCAAGTGAAGCGGGCTGAGGAACTTACATCCGCTGCAGCCGATAAAAGTCACTCGGAAGAAGAAACCGTCCATGCTGAAGTAGAAGACGAAGATGATGTTGGTAGTAATGATCTGGAGATTGGTTTACTACAAAACACGAATTGACTAATCTAGAAATGTTAAAATTATCAATCGACAATTTTAACGGATTTTTAATGATATAGGAATTATTTTTTGGCAAACTAAAATACCAAAGATATTAGATTTAATTTGTGTCCGAACTGTTAACCAATATTTTGGCCAAAGAGTCACTATCATTTAATTATTTTGAGCTTAGCTTTTATTAACATGTGAGCTAATTTGGTCTTTATATATTTTCCTTTTTTCACATATTTATCTTTGTATGTGTATGTCGGGATTCAGAACTCAGAAGTATGTAGTGAAGAACAGTTGTCACGATATTGGATGTCAAATGGCTTTGATCAGTGTATACAACAAGCAACAAGCCTGATTCGGTCCAAACCCAACCCAACAAGCAGCAATAAACTTATTTTTTATTAAGTTTGTAGGAAAATTGTAAAACCAGTTTGGTAGAAAATTAGTAAAATTGAATTTCCTACTAATATTTTGAGAGGAAAATAGTCAGAAACCCTCCTTCCACTTTCCTTCAAAATTCTTATAAAAAATTTTTAGTAGGACTTTCGTAAGAAATTTTCTTCGAATTTCTTTCCAAAATCGATTTCCTACGGGCGTTTACCTCCATTTTTTTTGAAGGAAAATGGTAGAAAACAAGTGTTTCCTTCCATTTTCCTTTGTAATCTGCGATAGGAAATTGAATGTTTTCTTGTAGTGTCCACCCCTACCCAATCATATGTGGTAGACCTAAACCATTGCTTAATTCTCTTTTGTTTGACAGATAACTGTACAAAAATCTAGAGTGATCCACAATAATTGTTAATATACTAGTATTAAGAAGATTAATTATGTATACATTTTCTCCAACCTATATGTGTGTGTATCATGTATTTCTATATTGAATCAATCACAACATCTTGCATCATCCTGTCTAGCTATATGGTACGTATACCTAAAATACCTTCTTCTTTTCTTTTTTTTCCTCTCGTAAAAGTTGTTGTCGACCATCGTTTTATATATCCACCTCCAACAACACTTACCTGATTACCTCTCGCTAGAATAATCGTTGAGATCATGGTTACCAATATTATCAATATACGTTCATGTGCCCCTGCCCCCATACGGCTTGAAAATCTCAAATGTCGCGAAATGCACCAAAACTTACCAGACACGTATAATTCTAGATTTCATCTTAATTTCCATGTGAAATTTTAATTACACCATCTTTTAATAAGATGATTCTTTCAATCCCGAACAAATTGAGTCGCAGTATAGCATTGACAGTATTCTTATTTTGAATCCTCCTACTTAGTATAGTTACGTTCAGGCCCGACGCTGGCCCAATGCAAGAAGTGCATTTGAACCCAAATTCATTTTATTGTTTTTTAACTTTACCCAAACTATTTAATAAACTCTGAACAATATAATTGTCTTTCTTCTCTTTTTTTATGCAACATATCGTTGCTTCTCCCGTTCTATTTTGTTTTCAACAAAATTATGCAACTACAACTAGCTACCTCAAAATCTGGTAAGTAATTCGAATACCCAATGGATAAAACTTGTATCTTCCTCCTAATTTTGATTAGACCCTTAGTGATTTCTTCCTACTCATACTTAACCTTTCATATTTTGTTTGGATAAATCAGTTTTTGGGTTTTTTGTTTCTCCAATCAAATTTTTTTTTCTAGACATTCACTTTTGCACCGGCTGTAGCTGATGTTTAAGCCGAGCCTGGTTACGTTCATGTTTGAGTTATATTAATTTTTTTCATAGGTTTCTATAAATCAAAATTACTTTACAAAGAATATATATATATATATATATATATCCTCTTTTAGCATTCTTTCTCTATTGTCATTTCCGTCTCAGGCTTTTTCACCAAGTTTGATTGCAATTTCTAACAAGTGTTGAGGTTGAAATGTATTGCAATTTCTAACACACATATTACAGTTAAAATAAGGGATCAATTTTTATAAGTCGTCCTGATAAAGTTAAAATGTACCTCATAGAATTCTGGTGGATCGTACCAGTAAAACACACTACACCTAGTTTTACCAAATAAGGCTAGAAATAGTACTATAGTAGTTATGGGACGAAGGAGTGGCAAAGCCAATAATTATAGAATTCAGGCAACCGACCGTACGTGCCCCATCTTACCATATAGAATTCAGGCAACCGACCGTACGTGCCCCATCTTACCAATGTGTCATGCATAATCAGTGGTGGATCCAAAAACCTTTTTTAACGGGATCGAAGATATAATTCAAAGAGAAATTGTTTTATAACATGAATGTTTTCTTTTGTCAAATAGACTCATGCTATAAATTAAGTTAGATTTTTTGCTCTATTAGAAAAAGAAAATGAGAAGAAAAAAAACATATAAAAAGATAGAATTTTTAAAAATGAGCTGCCGAAATATGAAAAGGAAATGAAAAACAAATTTGATTATAGGTTTTGGACTAAAGAAACTATTTTTGTGAGTTCATTATAATAAATTGCATTAAAATTCATAAATTTAAACCATATAATATATATATATATATATTTTTTTTTAATACATGGAGGGTCATTTGACCCCACACCATTCTACTTGGATCGGCCATTGTGCATAATGCATTCAGTATTTATTATGTTTATCAGTCAATAAAGACGACCCTTCTACATACAATATGTGCTGTGGGACGGCAGGACTAACCGACACCTTCTCGGTGTATATATCTTTCCTTACGGAGGAAAGCGTTTATACAAAAGAACCAATTGTGTTTTAATAACGTAGAGACATCCTAAAAGAAAAATCCCTATTTGAAAAATTTTAAAACCTCCAACTGTTTTCAAGGCTATATAGGAGTCAAAAATAAACTAAGGCTTTTTCGTTTGTTGATATATTTATCTTGTCCATTAACTTTTGATTTGAGAGAATATCGTCTATTCATTCGAAAAAGGGTAGACTTATGCAGTCACTCTTTCGATACAAAAAAACAAAAAAGAAACTTTAATTTGTAAAACAGTTTTTGTGTTGGATACACGATGTTTAGTGATATCCAAAGTCCTACATAGTTAGGATATAGGACCTGTACATTAACTAAGGGCAACAACCAACTACTCCGATCCGTTACTACTCTATAAACACTCACCCCCAACACTCTTCACCATCCATCACTACACACATCTCCTTTTGTAAACCAACAAATAAGAAAAAAAGAGGCCTACGTCAGTGATCAATATGGCCAAAGGGATGAAGTTTGCATGCTTGGTCTTGGCATGCATGATTGTGGTTGGTCCAATCACAGCTAACGCGGCTCTGCTCAGTTGTGAGGCCGTTCACAACTACTTGGCACCGTGCATTGTCTACGTGATACAAGGTGGTGTCATGCCCCGAGGTTGCTGCAACGGCGTCAGAAACCTTTACAGCACGGCCCATTCGACCGCAGACCGTCAGCAAATTTGCGGTTGCATTCAACAGAACGCTAGACGCGTAGGATCTGTTCTTAACCCTGGCCGTGCAGCTGGAATTCCTAAGGCATGTGGAGTCAAAATTCCATACAAGATCAGCTATAGCCTCAACTGCAAGACGTATCTTAATCTCTCTCACCCCACCCCCTCTCAGATATATATATATATATATATATATATATATGCACATATACCGTAAATTAAAGGAGTTTTAGATAATAAAAAACTATATCTATGCATGTGTTATAACGGTGTTGTATCATGTGGTTGCAGCGTGAGGTGATGAGCGACGGTGAGATGAAGCTACTCGCGGAAGTTTCGAATAATAAAAAATGGACGAGATAATATTAAGTAATTATGTTCGAACTTCGAATGGCTGTTTTTAATTTCTATCATGGTGTTCCCGTTATGTAGTCGTCTGTGTGTACTATGTTCCCAAAGAACGTTATATGAATTTCAGACTTGAAGTTTATTGATTAAGTTACTCTATATTTTTACTAAAGCTTTCAATTTAGTTCAATCGACGATATGAGAATCTTGATAATTTTGCATTACATTGGGAAGTGTTAACATCGACTATCATGGCAATTCAAAAAAATAAAGTTAACTTATATCAAGGATCAATCAAGAATCAATCAAACATATGTTAAGCACTATCATATCATCTATTTATGTCAAGTGTATAATCTGTAATTAGAACGCTCTAGAACTTCATACTTGTATAAATAGGATGTAAGGCATTGTAATATAATCATTCATTCAAGTTACAAATCATTCTCTATATGGTATCAGAGCATATACGACTCCCAAAAATCTAATTATTATTTTTTTTTTCCATCGTCTTTCTTCTTTCTTACCTTGTTTGTCTCCTTCCATGGCTACTGCAAACTCTGAAACCTTTTCTGTCAATGGTGCCACTCTCTCTCACATCAACATGTCAAATGTCACTAAGCTTACTGCTTCCAACTATATCATGTGGAGCCGTCAGATTCACGCTCTTCTCCATGGCTATGGTCTCTCCAGCCACCTTGATGCGTCTGCCCCGATCCCTGCTCAGCGCATCACCGTTGATGATGTCGTCAAACCAAATCCTGATTTTGATACGTGGACCAGACAAGACCAACTGATCTACAACGCTCTCATTGGTGCTCTCTCCGTCACCGTACAGCCGACAGTCTCGCGTGCTACCACGTCCGCTGAAGTTTGGGCCACTCTTGCTGCTACCTATGCCAAACCAAGTCGTGGTCACATCAAGCAGCTTCAACATCAAATCAAACAATGGACCAAGGGTACTCGTACTATTGATGAGTATGTTCTTGGTCTCACCACCAGGTTTGATTCCCTTGCTTTACTCGGCAAGATCATTGATCATGAAGATCAAATCGACTTCATTCTCGGTGGTCTTTCTGAAGATTACAAATCCGTTGTGGACCAGCTGGAAGGTCGTGACATTGCTCCTAGCCTTACTGAGATCCATGAAAAACTGCTTAACCATGAGGCTAAGCTCATCTTTGCTCCCGCTCCTGCAACCTTTCCCATCACCGCCAACTATGTCAACAATACCCGCAGCAACGGTCGGTTCGGTTCCAAACCATACCAGAATCACCAGCAACAATGGAAGCCCCAGTTTCCTCCTCGTGGTCAGGAGACCCGCTCACCCCGACCATATCTTGGTAAGTGTCAGATCTGTGGTATGCAAGGACACTCGGCCAAGCGTTGTCCGCAGTTTCAGATGCTGACCGGTTCCACCATGGCTAATCCCGCTCTGCTTCCAACACTGCCGTATCCACCAACCAACTGGCAGCTAAGGGCACATCTTACCACTGCTCAACCCACGTCTCTCACCAACAATCTGTGGGTCTTGGACTCTGGCGCTACTCATCACATAACTTCTGATCTAAGCAATCTTTCTCTTCATCAACCATATAACGGTAGTGAGGAGGTGCTCATTGGCGATGGCTCTGGTTTAAAGATTACACATACTGGTTCCACATCTCTTCCCTCCTCCTCTACTGCTTTAACTCTTAAAGATGTCCTTTGTGTTCCTCAAATACACAAAAATCTAATCTCTGTATATCGATTATGCAATGCTAATCAAGTTTCGGTTCACTTTTTCCCGGCATATTTTCAGGTGAAGGATCTCAGAACGGGGGTCCGCTTACTCCAAGGTCGAACTAGAGCGGAGCTATACGAGTGGCAAATCCTCTCTTCCTCACCCTTCTCCTATCTCACTTCCACTTCCACCTCTATCAAACCAACTTTGCAAGATTGGCATTCTCGTTTGGGTCACCCTTCCCTTCGTATTCTTAAACTTATTGTTTCTCAATTTTCTTTACCTTTTTCACATTCTCAAATAAACTCTCTTTGCAGAGATTGCTCAATTAATAAAAGTCACAAGTTATCTTTTTCAGATACTTCTATTTCTTCTTCTCGACCTCTAGAAATTCTTTTTAGTGATGTCTGGACATCACCAATTCTCTCTATTGACAACTACAAATACTACCTCATCATTGTTGATCACTACACTCGCTATATATGGTTCTATCCACTTAAACTAAAATCTGATATCAAACACACCTTTATCCGTTTCAAAGCTCTTGTCAAAAACAGGTTTCAAACAAAAATTGGTACCTTATTTTCTGATAATGGTGGTGAGTACATTGCTCTTCGAGATTTTCTCTCCACTAATGGAATCACTCACCTCACCACACCTCCCCACACCCCTGAACACAATGGTCTTTCTGAAAGACGACATCGCCACATCCTTGAAACTGGCTTATCTCTCTTAAGTCATGCTTCTATCCCACCATCATATTGGCCATATGCCTTGTCCACTGCTGTCTACCTCATTAATCGTATGCCAACACCCGTCCTCTCGCATAAATCTCCATATCAACAGCTGTTTCAAACCGCTCCTAACTACAATAAACTCAAAACATTTGGCTGTCTATGTTTTCCTTGGTTACGTCCTTACATCTCCAATAAACTCGAACCAAAATCCTCTCCTTGTATATTCCTCGGTTATTCCTTAACCCAAAGTGCATACCTCTGTCTCAACCCACACACTGGCCGCATCTATGTCTCTCGGCATGTTAAATTTGATGAAACTTCATTTCCCTTTTCCTCTCTTTTTTCCTCGACCACCGCTGATCCACCCCACGCTTCTCCTATCCCTTCCACATACAACCCTGTGTCACTCGTTCAGCTTCCGCATTCTTTACCACCGGAGTCGCCTCCGTCCTCTGGTCCTTCGCCGTCTATCTCACCGGGTCACTCGATCGACTTTGGATTACTTGTGTCGCCTAATACAACTGTGGAGGCCCAATCTGATAGTCAGGCCCAATCTGCTACAAATTCAGACACGGCCCATCATGAGTCTTCTCACGCTACGACCCAGTCTCCGAGTCCAAGACTCTCTCTATCATCATCTTCGACATCACCTACCTCGTCACCTTCGACAACGACTTCACCGTCACCGTCTTCTGTCTCCCTAGTCCCGGCTGTTGCACCACCTCCCCAGCACGCTATGGCTACGCGCTCAAAATCCGGCATTGTTAAACCTAATATCAAGTACTCTCTCGCTGCCACACTTGCTGCTTCTGATCTGGCACCGCGAACGCTTGCTGAAGCTCTCAAAGACGATCGATGGCGGAATTCAATGTCCGATGAATTCAATTCCCAGGTCCTTCACTCTACTTGGGATTTAGTTCCACCACCACCTCCGTCAATAAATGTCATAGGTTGCAAATGGGTCTATCGCACCAAATTCCAACCCGATGGCTCTGTAAATCGATACAAATCGAGGCTAGTTGCCAAAGGCTACACACAACAAGAAGGTCTCGACTACAATGAGACTTTTAGTCCAGTCATCAAGTCGACCACCATCAGAACCGTTCTTGACATTGCGGTGAAACTCGATTGGCCTATTCGTCAGCTTGACGTCAACAACGCGTTTCTTCAAGGTACTCTAACCGAAGATGTTTACATGACTCAACCACCTGGTTTTGTTGACAAGGATCGGCCTCACTTTGTCTGTCATCTCAAGAAAGCCCTGTACAGTCTCAAACAAGCTCCTCGAGCTTGGTACACGGAGCTCCGGAACTATCTTCTCTCGGTTGGTTTCACAAATTCGATGGCAGACACCTCTCTTTTTATTTTAAAGAAAGGTAACTCCTATGTCTATATGTTGATTTATGTCGATGACATCTTAGTCACAGGTAGTGATCATCGTCTGATTCAAGCCACCCTCACATCTTTGGCTGATCGTTTTTCTGTCAAAGACCATGAAGAACTGTCCTACTTCCTTGGCATTGAAGCTAAACGAGTCTCCACTGGTCTTCATCTATCACAACGTCGTTACATCCTTGATCTCCTCTCTCGTCACAACATGCTTCATGCCAAGCCTATTGCCACTCCTCTCGCTACATCACCAAAGCTGACATTAAACTCGGGAACCAAACTCTCTGATGGAACAGAGTATCGTTCGGTTGTGGGCAGTCTCCAATACTTAGCTTTTACCCGTCCGGACATTTCGTTTGCTGTCAACAAGCTCTCTCAGTTTATGCATTCCCCGACGACAGTCCATTGGCAGGCGGCTAAGCGAGTCCTGCGATATCTTGCCGGAACACCTACTCATGGCATCTTCCTTGCTCGTAACTCTCCACTATCCCTCCATGCTTACTCAGACTCTGACTGGGCGGGTGACACAGATGATTTTGTCTCCACCAATGCTTACATTGTCTACCTCGGTCAAAATCCCATCTCATGGTCTTCCAAAAAGCAGAGAGGTGTAGCTCGCTCTTCCACTGAAGCAGAATACCGAGCTGTTGCAAATACTTCTTCTGAATTAACATGGATATGCTCCTTGCTTACTGAACTTGGTCTCGCCTTTCACGATGCTCCTGTCATTTACTGTGACAACATTGGCGCCACATACCTCTGTGCAAACCCTGTTTTTCACTCTCGCATGAAGCATATTGCGCTGGACTATCACTTCATCAGGAATCAAATTCAAGCCGGTCACCTCCGCGTTAAACACATCTCCACTAAGGATCAACTTGCCGACGCTCTCACTAAACCATTATCTCGCACCACCTTCCAGTATCTCACGTCCAAGATTGGAGTGCTCAAGACCCCTCCATCTTGAGGGGGCGTATCAAGGATCAATCAAGAATCAATCAAACATATGTTAAGGACTATCATATCATCTATTTATGTCAAGTGTATAATCTGTAATTAGAACGCTCTAGAACTTCATACTTGTATAAATAGGATGTAAGACATTGTAATATAATCATTCATTCAAGTTACAAATCATTCTCTATAACTTATACCTCACGATAGAACGTACACCTGTGGAAAGAAAACTATTGGCAATAAATGGTATATATGTTTCTTACTACAATAGAACCCATAATAAATGACATGTTTCTTACTACAATAATAGATATATATAGTACGTCACTAAATTGTATTTTGGTGGAATTATCACTCTTCAGATAAAATCGAATTAACATGTCAAAATAATAGACCAGAGGTCCTACATTATATTAGATGAGCGAGAAGAACAACCAATCCCAGTATTTTTTTTTTTCCACTATAGTCTATCGCATTTACATTACAGTCACTCCCCTGATCAGTCTCTTCATCATCTATCACTATACAAACATCTCCTTTTGCAAACCAAGGAAAAAAAACTCTAACTAAGAGATAAATATGGCTGGATTGATGAAGTTGGCATCCTTCATGCTTGGTCTTGGTTTGCATGATCGTGGTCCGTCCAATCACAGCTAACTCGGCTCTGAGTTATGGCGCCGTTAATAGCAACTTGGAACCGTGCATTGGCTATGTGATGCAAGGTGGTGACATTCCCTCAGCGTGCTGCAACGGCGTTAGAAACCTTAACAGCATGGCCGCCCGTACGACCCCAGACCGTCAGCAAGCTTGAGGTTGCATTTAAAATGCCGCTAGAGGCCTAGAGTCTGGTCTCAACGCTGGCCGTGCAGCTGGAATTCCTAAGGCATGTGGAGTCAATATTCCTTACAAAATCAGCACCACCAACTGCAAAGTATCTCACTCTCTCTCTCTCTCTCTCTCTCTCTCTCTCTCTCTCTCTCTCTCTCTCTCTCTCTCACTCATATATACAACAAGCCTGATTCGGCCCAAACCCAATCCCGGCCCACTCAATCAAATGTGGTAGACATGAGCCGTCGCTTATTCTCTCTTGTTTGACACATTTGCAATGTACCAAAATCTAGAATAATCCATAATAGTTGCCAATGTAAATGTACTTTGTAATAATTACGTTATATTTTCCCCAAACTATATAAGTGTGCATCGTGTACATCTACTTTCACATTTCTTGTCATCAAATCTTGCATCATTATGTCTATATTATACCTAAATTAATTATCGTCTTCTTTTCTTTTCTTTTCTTTTTTCCTTTCTCTTGTGAAAGTTCGAGGTTCCTTATATCCACACACCTCCAACAACACATTCACTGGTGTTATCTTTAAGATGGTTACAATTAAAATGAATTTGCTTCTCAACTTTAGTATGTGAACATAATCAGTAATCACCGCTATAAGTTATTTGATGTATGTGAAGCGAATTTTCAGTCCATACTACCATTTGAGTCAAATGATGTTCATGTGCCGATGTGCGCCATATGGCCTGACAATCTCAAATGTCATAAAATGCGCCAAAAACATATTCCTACACACGTCACTGCTCGAATATATCATAGAATGTTTTATATGGTGGAATTTACATGTTGATGAGGTAACTTCGAGTAACATCAAAACACTGGTAAAAAGTTTTAAAAAAAAATATATATCTCGTATCGAGATAACAAATTAAAAATCCAAAAAATGCAGTTTGCTAAATTTTATTGATTTCCAAATCAAAATCGATTAGTAATCAATGGTTTAACATTCGCTATATATTATTTTACACATATTTTTATGAATTATTCTAGATTTCATCTCATTTATTATGTGAAGATCCTCCTTCCAAATCAGATGGTTATCTATATCCATCACAAATTGAGTCGCGCACTTCAGCACTGATAGTAAATCTTATATTAATCCTTCAACTTGGTTAAGGTTTATGTTCAGGTACTATTTCACATTGCATAAGTTTCTAATTTTGTATATCCTTTCTTATTATTTTTTTTTTGTATATCCTTTCTAATTTTGTATATCCTTTCTTATTCTTTGTTGTCTATGTAATTTTTCGTCATCAAAACTTTTCACCTAAATTTGATTGCAATTTCTAATAACACGTATAGAGGTTGAAATATACTTCAATTTCTATAACATGTAGAGAGATTGCAATTTCTAACACGTATAGAGGTCCTTACCATGCGTAGTTATCGTATGCATTGAATACTTATACCTATGTACCTTTATGCTCACACGTGTTGTGCGTACAGACGATACGTTGCATGTGGTACCGGTGCCTAATTATATAAACAAAAAACAAATTACCGAAACTAAAGGAAAACTGCGTAAATCATGTAGCCTTGATTTAGGCACCGACAATATTAATTTGAAACAGTAAATTATATTTTTGCCGTTCTACTTCACAGCAAATAATATTACATAAACTTTTAAAAAGCTTGTTTTGACGTGTGACTAAAGCCAAATAGAGGACATTTGAACATATCGTCGGACCGAAAGAACACGGGTTAAATACTATGGAACTATTGTGGTACCACGATGAAAAGTAGTAAAGTACTGATTACTGAATAACAATTTCTTAACAAATACTGAAAACAATAAAGGAAAAATGGTAATAAAAATATAGAACATGGAGACTCAAATCTTTGAGTTAATGCGGTTCTCGTCGTTCGGACCGGGTATGTATGTATGCGAGAAAATATCGCCGCGCGTTAAATGTTTAATTAGTGACTTAAGCCTAGAAATAGTATCAGTAAAATACACCACACCTAGTTTTACCAAAATAAGACTAGAAATAGTAGTATAGTACAGTAGTAGATATGGGACGAAGGAGGAGTGATGGTTTTGAAAAGCAAAGCCAATAATTATAGAGTTCAGGCAACCGACCGTGACCCCATCCTACCCATGTGTGGTGCATTCAGTATTTATTATGTGTATCAGTCAGTTTTTCACATAAAGACGAACTTTCTACATACAATCTAATATCTACGTACGGTGTGGGAGGGCAGGACAAACCGACATCTTCTTAGTGTATATCTCTCACGGATGAAAACTTCTATACAAGTTATTTTAATATAAAAAAAAAAAACATTCATTAACTAATTCTTCAATCATATTAATTATATATAGGAAAAAGTTGTTTTCATCTTTGACCCAGAGATGTTTAGTGACTTCACACATCGTATATGTAAAATAGTTATCTTCTTATCCACCACACAACTATGGTTTTGGAATAATTATAAAAATGAATCAGAATGCAAAATATAATGTATTTTGGTAGAGTTATCACTGTTCATATGATAAAATTTAAATTAACATGTCAAACAAAATAGATGAGTGACCCTACATAGTTAGTAATTAAGACCTCTACACATTAATTGAGAGGACAACAACCAACTACTCTGTTACCTCTACTACTCTATAATCTATCGCGCATTCACATTACATAAACATACACTTTCTTTTCCTCTATATAAACACCCACTCCCGCAACACTCTTCATCATCCAATATCACTACACACATCTCCTTTTGCAAACCAAATAAAGAAAGAAAAGAAAAAACTAAGTCAGTGATCAATATGGCCGGAGTGATGAAGTTGGCATGCTTGTTCTTGGCCTGCATGATCGTGGCCGGTCCAATCACAGCTAACGCGGCTCTGAGTTGTGGCGCCGTTAACAGCAACTTGGGACCGTGCATTGGATACGTGATGCAAGGTGGTATCATTCCCCCAGCTTGCTGCACCGGCGTTAGAAACCTTAACAGCATGGCCCGTACAACCCCAGACCGTCAACAAGCTTGTAGCTGCATTCAAAATGCCGCTAGAGGCCTAGGCGGTGGTCTCAACGCTGGCCGTGCAGCTGGAATCCCCAAGGCATGTGGAGTCAACATTCCTTACAAGATCAGCACCAGCACCAACTGCAAGACGTTAGTCAATCTCTCACTCTCTTTCAGATATATAATTTGTTTTTGTTTTTTTTGGGGTTAAATATTGGATTTATATTAACGGTGTGTTATGTTAATTTGTATATGGTTGCAGCGTGAGGTGAAGGGCGACAGGTGAAGCTACTAGCGGACGTTTCGAATATTATATAAAAAGGATGAGATAATATTAAAATAAGATGTTCGAATGGCTGTTTTTAGAGTTTTTTTTTTTGTAATAATTTTCCCTGTCTTTTTCTACCCTGGCGTTCATATTATGTGATCGTCTGTACTATGTTCGCAAACAACGTTATATGATATTTTCAGACTTGGAATTTAAGTTTATTCTGTCTTTTTCTTGACTAAAGCTTGCTTTAATCGTTTAATAGTTTTTAAATAAATAATTAATATGCTTTACAGTTGGGAAGTATCGAGTATGGCAACATTTTGTATTTAAATTGATTTATAACGGAACCAAAATCCATACTAATTTTAGCGTCAATAATTGGGACGTGAGATGGACTAAATAAATAAAGTAAACGGGACATTCTCCAAGTTTGTGTGTTCCACAGAATGATAATAATCTCCAAGTTTGTAATAATACTAACTTGATTTGATAACCGAGAAAAAGATGGATCAATGCTGTAATATCCCTTACGGATGATAACTTTTATGCAAATGAACAATATAACATCCATTTAACTAAAATCAGATTAATTATAGTAGAAAAGAAGTTGTTTTCATCTTAAACCTAGCTAGAGACATCATTAAACAAAAATCCGATCATAATAAATAACTCGATTTGATGACTTGATTTAGTAATAATAATAACTTGATTTGATAACCGAGAGACAATCTAATATCGATGGTACTGTGGGAACAAACCGACATTTTCTTGGTGTATATCCCTTACGGAGGATTACTTTTATGCAAAAGAAAAAATAATATAAATATTCATTCATTTAACTAAAAATCAGATTAATAATTATAGGAAAGACGATGTTTTCATCGTAAACCTAGCTAGAGAGTAGAGACATCATTCAACAAAAATATTTGTTTGAAAACAATTAAAATCTCTAATTGTTAGTTTGTTCAAGTAGTCCAAATAGTTAAACTCATGTTGGTTCTCAGGCTTTTTCGTTTGCTGATTTTTCTTGTCCATTAATTTTTGAGATGAGAGATAATCGTCTATATGCATTCGAAAAAAGGGTAAACTTATGCAGACACACTTTAGACATGGAAAAAGATTAGTCTTTGCAAAACAGTTTTCATGTTAGACGATGATTAACTTTCTATGTAAATTAACTATCTTCTTATCACACAGCTATAATTTTGAAATAATTATAAAAGTGACTGCGAATGCACGTACATTATAAAAAAAGTATTTTTTTTTTTATCACTTTTCATATGATAAAGTTCAATTAACATGTCAAACAAATTTAGTTGAGTGGTCCTACAAAGTTAGGAATTAGGACCTCTACACATTAAATGAGGCAACAACCAACTACTCCGTTTCCTCTACTCTATAATGATCTATCTTATTCATATAACAAACATACACTTTCCTTTTCTCTATATAAACACCCACTCCCGCAACACTCTTCATCATCCAATATCACTACACACATCTCATTTTGCAAACCAACTAAAGAAAGAAAAGAAAAAACTAAGTCAGTGATCAATATGGCCGGAGTGATGAAGTTGGCATGCTTGTTCTTGGCCTGCATGATCGTTGCCGGTCCAATCACAGCTGACGCGGCTCTGAGTTGTGGCGCCGTTAACAGCAACTTGGGACCGTGCATTGGATACGTGCTGCAAGGTGGTGTCATTCCCCCAGCGTGCTGCACCGGCGTTAGAAACCTTAACAGCATGGCCCGTACGACCCCAGACCGTCAGCAAGCTTGTAACTGCATTCAAACTGTCGCTAGAGGCCTAGGCTCTGGTCTCAACGCTGGCCGTGTAGCTGGAATCCCCAAGGCATGTGGAGTCAACATTCCTTACAAGATCAGCACCAGCACCAACTGCAAGACGTTAGTCAATCTCTCACTCTCTGTCATATATATGTTATAACTTGTTTTTGGGTTAAATATTTGGAATGGTTATATATATTAACGGTGTTGTGTTAATTTGTATGTGGTTTTGCAGCGTAAGGTGATGGACGACGAGTCACAGATGAAGCTACTAGCGTAACGTTTCGAATATTATATAAAAAGGATGAGATATCATATTAAAATAAGATGTTCGAATGGCTGTTTTTTAGAGTTTTTAATTTCCCCTGTCCTTTTCTATCGCGGCGTTCATATAATGTATCGTCTGTACTATGTTCGCAAACAACGTTATATGATATTTCAAACTTGGAGTTTAAGTCGTTCTCTATCTTCTTCTTACTAAAAGCATGCTTTAGTTTATTTTGATCTGTTTTGCTTTTTTTGGTTAATATGCATTACAGTTGGGAAGTATCGTACTTGTACATGTTTTTAAATTTAATAACGGAAAATCTTAAACCAAAATCCACACTAATTATAGGACTCTCAAAAGCTAAAAATATTCGTCACTAATTGGTACGTGATGGACTAAATAAATAAAGTAAACGGGACATTTTCCAAGTTTTGTATTACACAGAATGATATATATATATAATAATAATAATATATATCATCTCCAAATTTGTAATTATTAACTTGTTTATAAACGCAAAAAAAAAACTTGATTTGATAACCGAGAAAAAGATGGATTGCTTCCTTAATTCGTGTGTTACCCCACTAAATTTATGAAAAAAACAAAGTTATACTATAATTATTGGGCGATAGGAAAATTTGGTGTTTGTAGTGTGTTTGGTTTGGTGTAGCTACATTTCGTCACTACCACTAAATATGGAACTTTGTTAGATTCTGCTTTAAATGCTTCGCTTCTACATCTCTCGACGATATTAAATTCAATGATATGGATGCGGCAGCGGCATAGTAGATAGACCGTAATGGTTATGGTACATCTTAATGGGGTTAATTTGATTTTCAATACTAATATGTAAATTTTGCCGGAGACTATACCAAATGCGACCATAAATCCCATAACTATGCCTCTATTATATGTTCAGTGAATTATGAAAGATTAAATTCAGGGTTGACTCAAAGATTTTAGAAACCAAAATGCAGGTTAGAAGTTAACCGGATAAATAAGATTGGTTTAACCTCGGTTAGTGATTAAGAAGGTTTCTTGATTTTGATCCCAAACGCTTTTCAATGTGTTTCGAGATATTTTTCTTATTGCACCAATCGCTTTTACTTAGGTATTGCCAAATGTTCCGACGTCGTTTTCGTAAACATCTTTTTTTTTTTTTTTTTTTTTTTTTTTTTTTTTTTTTNTTGTTGTTGTTGTTGTTGTTCTTGCTGCGTTTAGACAAATCCTTCAGAGAAAATACCTTACTTCGTAGTTGAAGCATTCACAACACACACAGGAGAGGTTGAGAATCCCTAAAGCTTTAACTCTCTCATCTCTCTCTCAGACTCTAATCTCTGCTTCGCCGAAGACTTCTCTCACCAAGGCGATGAGCATCCCAATGGAGTTGATGTCCATCAGAAACCCTAATTCGACCTTGCTTTACAGACCTCATTCTCGTCCGCCGGTAGCTCTGTCTGCTCCGCCACGTCCTCTCCTCCCCAGCCGACGACATTTCACTGCTCCTCGAGCTGTTGTTTCGTGTACAAGTATACGTTTCGGCTTTAGCTCGCCTTGTTTTCCACAAGTCTTGCCTAATCGATCCGTCGTTGCTCTCGCTGCATCCCACGAAGACTCGGTGAGTAGTGTGTGCTGGTGCTCAAAAATTCTCTGTTGGGTATCTCGAAATTTAGAGGCTTTATCTTGTAAATTGCTCCGTGGCTCAAAAAGAATTAGATTTTGGTGAATATTTAATTGATTAAGCAATTGAATCTGCTAATTTCAAGTGAGGTGCAATACTTTGGGGGTTTGAAATTGGCATTTTTGACTAATATTTGCTATCAAATGATCTTTGATTAGCTAAAGAACATGTTTTGATTATTACCCTTTATCGCCATTGTTCAAATAGGAAGAATCAGGTGTTGAGGTAGAGAAGGACAAGAGTGATATTGAAGATGGCACATCTCAGGAAGCATGGAAAAAAACTCTCGAGTCTTTTAAAGAGCAGGTATCAAAGATGCAGAGTGTGTCATCAGAGGCATACTCTGTTAACTCCCAAAAGGCGATGACAGTATTGAAAGAAACTTCTGAACAACTTAGGATTCAAGCGGAAAAGGCGAAAGAGGAGTTGGGTACAAAAGCTAAAGTTGTTGGCGAAGAGGGTAGAGAATATATTTTGAAAGCAGCAGAAGAATCACCCTCAGATGTGAAAGAGATCGTTGAAGCATTCGCCTCCACTGAGGATCTGAAAGATGTTTCTCGAGCGAATGATTTTCATGTTGGAATACCCTATGGTAAACATCTTATATATCTTGTTTATCGTTTATAAACTTTCATTGGTGAGTAATCTTGGAACCAGATGACAATGTTTGTTTACGTTCCAGGTCTACTCCTGCTTGTGGGTGGTTTCATTAACTTTATGGTATCGGGAAGCATTCCAGCCATCAGGTTTGGAGTCATTCTTGGTGGAGCTCTTTGTGCACTGAGCTTGGCTAGTCTAAAGTCTCATAGGAAAGGAGAATCATCTACCAAGTTCTTAAGAGGACAGATAGGTTAGTAAAGTTTTTCATCTGTGTTGAATTACTGAGCTCTTTTGTTTGAACTACTTGACTCTATGCTTTTGAAGTTTTGAATTTGATAACCCCTCTGACATGGCCTATTAGCTAACCATGAAAGAATTAGTTAAGAGTTGCATTGTTGATTTGTATAGAATTGAGGCTTGTTTCAGGAGATACTTGTTCAATCAATCCTACAGAATGATTTTAGTCAGCAAATTATATTTTCGCCAATGTGATATATGAGGTTGTCCCCGACATGTCGGTTTGAGATTAGATGAAAAGCAAGTTTTGTGACCACTCATTTATTGCCGTGTTCTTCTTATGTTCAACAGCTATAGTGGCAATCATATTTTTGAGAGAGTTGCGGTTGCTACTGTCTCAGGTAACTCACACTTCCTAATATTGTATTTCAAATGGCAATGGCTTTTAACGAAACATTAATCCACTCTCTTTTTTTCTCTTTCTACAGAAATCGGCGTTCTGCGGTCTTTTTACCACCATTACAAGGTACACTCTCAAAAGTCAAAACCAATCATTATACATTTGCAATTTCATAAACAGCCTAAACACGATAGGAAGATGATTGCGAAAAGAGCCTAAACTAAACCCCAAAGAGATATGTTAATGAATATTTAAGTCATATACTTTACACATTTACTTTTTCGTAAACCGACCAAAGTTCCTAATCCTATATTCAAATACTCCATGGAGAAAAGAAAACACACTTTTGCATATAGAATGGTTAAATTAGGATTCTTATGAGAAAGAAGGCTTAAAAATATGTTGGATTATTGTTGCAGTGGTGGTGTGTTAGCATTTTACTTGTACAAGATGGTGGAAAAGAGAGAAAAAGGACCAAAGATAGAAGATGGAGGAGAAGAAGATAAATCAGCCGATGGGTTTGTAAGAAGTGAAGGATAGAGAACAATGGTAAGAGAATGTTTGTGTCTGTTTGTCAACATAAGCATCCGATAATCCAAACTTCCCCCCTTCGTATCTCTCTTTTCAAGTTGTGTAGTACAATTCTTTTGCGATCAGTCATCTTCAAATTGAGTGTTTGGATTGGTCACTCAATTTCACGATATTTCAACAAACAATAACATGGTTTAGACCCGTTTGGGAGATGTGTTAAACAAAAACAAATAATGAATTTTTTATTAGAGATAAATCCGTATTAATAAATTGTTTTTGAGGAAAAACAAATGTATAGCTCTGGCCCAATAAGGGCCTTGTTGAGTGAGCCCATGTTTGATGGGATAAGGAGGAGGAGAAAGAGCAGAAGCGTGAATCTAGTAGTATCCATAGACCTAGCCACGTGATCGAGACCGTTGATTCTTTAAGGTTTTAATTGAAACCGTTGATCGCTTCGTCTCGGTTGTATAAATAAATAAATAAGGAAGACAAAACACAGTTTCAGTCCGTAATCTCTAATCTTCTTCGTCGCGACTTAAAACGTGGTTCCGCCGAACCGAACATCTTCTTATCCTTGTCCATTTTTGAGAGATTTTTGTTCTTTTTTGTTGTTCTGTGTCGGTTTGGATCTGTCGGTGTTGGCGCTTTATTGTTGGAGCTAAGGGGACGATGGAAAGTGATTTGATTGAATTGTTCGAAGGAGCGAAGAAGGCGGCCGATGCGGCAGCTCTTGACGGTGTTGCATCCTCAGGTCCGGAGGTTTCGAGATGTCTCGATGCCTTGAAACAACTCAAGAAGTTTCCTGTCACATACGATACGCTCGTTGCAACTCAGGTTTGTTTCCGGTTTATCTCTCTCGTAACCCTAAATAAATGATTTTGATTGTTTTACATTTAGGAAAAAGTTTATATCTTTCTCTTATTTTTTCCTTCGATTGATACGTTTTTAGATTGGAGGGGGTTTTTTTTTTCTGGGTGTTGATTGCTTAATCTCGTTGCATTGACTTGTGTTGTTGTTACCTTAGATTCTTAAATTAGGGTTGAATTGATTTCATCTGAGAAAACATCACAGAAATTTAAAAAGAGTAACTTCAGATCAACAAATGAAGAAGCTTGAGCAAACTGCTTAGTGCTTTTGTATGCGAAATCAAACTCAATTTGGACATTGAACTCAGCTCGACATGTTAGGGTAAGGGAAACAAACCCAAATTTGGCACATAAATATGATTTACTTGAGGGTGAGCAATGATTACACTTGTTTTACAGAATGAATCGAGTTATGGCATTAGACATTACTTTTTTGTTTTGTAGTGGTTTGGAAAAATGTGCTAAGTATAGATTGTTGTTGATACTTTTACTATTTGGAATGTTATATAGTGCGTGTATTGCTTTAGATAAAGTTATATACTTTTCTTGCTTTGCAGGTGGGAAAGAAGCTGAGGTCTCTTGCAAAACATCCTGTTGAGGATATCAAAACCGTAGCTACTGATCTGCTTGAGATATGGAAGAAAGTTGTCATTGAAGAGACTGCCAAGGCTAAGAAAACCGAAAGCACAAACGGTTGTAAAGCTGAAACTGTCAAAGGGGCTAAGGTGATTAAGATGGATGTTGAGAAGCCTTCAAATCCCGCTCCTGTTAAAGTCCAGAAACTTCAGAGGGGTGATTCGGCTAAGAGTATCAAGGTTGAGAGAAAGGAAACAGACAGCAAAGTCACTACCGGTGTCAAGATAGAGAGAAAGGAACCAGACAACAAAGTCACTACCGGTGTCAAGGTTGAGAGAAAGGATTCAGACTACAAAGTTGGTGTCAAGGTAGAGACTAAGGAACCAGACAACAAAGTCACTAATGGAGCCAAGATAGATTACCGTGGTCAGGCTGTGAAGGATGAAAAGGTCTCAAAGGAAAACCAATCAAGTATGAAAGCTCCAGCAAAGGCACCTAATGCTCCTCCAAAACTAACTTCAATGCTCAGATGCAATGATCCTGTGCGTGACAAAATCCGTGAGTTGCTTGCGGATGCCTTCGTCAAGGTTACTGGAGAAGCTGATGACTATGAGAGAGAGTCAGTAACTGCAAGTGATCCACTCCGTGTTGCTGTCTCAGTGGAATCACTCATGTTTGAGAAATTGGGTCGCTCAACTGGAGCTCAGAAGCTCAAGTACAGATCTATAATGTTCAACCTGAGGGACAGTAACAACCCAGACTTAAGAAGAAGGGTTCTCACCGGGGAGATTTCACCAGAGAAACTCATCACATTGTCAGCTGAAGAAATGGCAAGCGACAAGAGGAAACAAGAAAACAACCAGATCAAAGAGAAATACCTGTTTGATTGTGAGCGTGGTCTTGCAGCAAAAGCATCTACTGACCAGTTCAAGTGCGGGCGGTGTGGTCAGCGCAAATGCACCTACTATCAGATGCAAACAAGAAGTGCTGATGAGCCGATGACGACTTATGTTACATGTGTTAACTGCGACAACCACTGGAAGTTCTGTTAATCTGTGTCTTTCTATTTCATGAGACCCATGTGAAGACATAGAGGCTCTGATTGATTTATCAGGAGCTTTATGTCCATTTGCCAGCATTCTGAGTATGTTCAGGCTCTGATGTTGTTTAAGGATATCGTTCAGTGTCTTAGAGATTAGTAAGTAGGGGTATTTACTGATTTAGGTGTTTGTAGCTCTTATTTATTTTGCTTCTCTTTGTCGAAACTGTCAACTCAACTTTTTTGCAGATTTTACCAAATTTTGAAGTTTTTTTAATTGTTTTGTTTTAGATTATGTCTTTTTTTGTCCTCCATTTTATTATCTCGAAGTAGACTCCAACGGCTGTACTTTAACAGCCTTCAGTGTACATGTGATACTGGTCGATAAGTATCATCACTTGAAACTGATTTTGACTCGATTTAACTGCAAATAAAAAAGAGACTTCTGAAAACAGCGGAACAAGTCACTAAACATGTATAGCAGCATTGTGAACATGACATGTATACAAGTCATCGCATTACACATGTATAGCATTGTGAACAAAGTCATGTTTAAATAATCTTATATTCATTCTCTATCAGACACAGCGTGAGATAATATATGTTAAGCTGAATGATAAACAATAGAATCATAACTTCTAGCGGAAGATGTCCCAATCTTCATCATCTAAATCTCTTCTTTTCCTACTGGATCTATTGTTTCTCTTTCGCCGTCTTCTATAGGATGAACTTTCAAGCTCTTCATCATCAGAGTATTCACTACCAAACTGAGTATCCCAGAGTCCCTGTAATTGAAAATCTTTCTTCAATCATCCATTTAACAATACATGAAAATCCCAAGGCATGCCATTACAAGACCTATACCTTAGTCAATCTCTGTTTTCTAGAAGCTGCAGCTTCGTGAACCACAACGATATCTTGTAAGACCTCAATTCTGTCCTCGACATCTAATCTGTATGTAGTCACCTGCATTATCACATACCGAGTTAGTTAATCATAACAGTGTGCTTGTATCTCATATAAACCAAGTCGTTTTAAGCAAGAAGGGAATAAGGTAACCCACCAGGCTTGACGGTATGATGGTTACCCCGAAGGAATCGAGCTCAAGCGATTCAACTATTCCTGAGTTAATGTTGAATGAGTAACCTCGAACCTAAAATCAATCATATGCTTTTTAGCTAATGGCAAGATATTGGCAAAAGAGACAGATATCATCACTGAATAAGATCTAGAAATATTATTAACACCTTTCCAATGTTTTGGCCTCCTTGTGTCACCACTCTGTAACCTACCTAAAACAAAAAATGAGAACTCAATCTTAGACTTGCTTAAAGGTGGGGGTAATTCACAAGACAGTAGACTATATATATATACCAGTGTTTCAAGTCCAACCATCATGAATTCAGTATCCAATACAGTCTCATCGTTTACAAGCACAACATCACCCACCTACAAAGATCTTAATATAAAAAATGAGATGTAAAAACATTACCAGAAGAAAAAAAAATTGTTTCAAGGTAGGCAGAAACCAAACATAGTAGTAGTATACCCTGGTAATGTCTTTGAGCAGGAATCTGTCAGATTCTCCAGATAGCAAACTTGGTTTAATATCAACCACCAAAACCAACCACTGAAACAAAACATCAGAATGAACCAGCTCATTGCAATTCCCAAATTTGGTGAAAAAGAAGCGGACTTAAAAAACTCAGTAGTGATGTAATGGAAACCAAAAGGTAATGACTTTGAGAAAAACTTACAGAAGTGATGTCAACCCAGAGCTGAGAGATAAATCCTAAACTCAGAGCTGACTGAATACTAACAACTTGCTTAGCAACAAGATTCGATCTCGTAGTCGTCTGTTACTCAGTTCGTTTTCATCAACTAGTCGAATCAAATCACTCTCTCGTGGTAATTCTGCTCTTCCACTCTCCACAGTTTGATCTTCTTCATTAGGTAGTGATGATGAACGCAAACAAGGGACAAAATTGTTGTCACTCGATTTCTCTCCAAAGCTGAATTGCCCGAGAAACGCAAACTTATCCGAACATGAAGCTCCTCTTTTTGATGAGGATAAAGTATCAATTTTGAGGACTGAGACGTGATTCCTCATTGAGCAATTGATGAGCCTCCATCTAATACAATTCTCTGAATTGTGTTTCACCACCAGTCGAGCATTGAGGAGGACGGGTAGAGAAAAGAGGAACAAGGAAGAAGAAGAAGAGCAATTGCACATTACCTTGGAGAGAAGTCTTTTGCAATTCAACCTCTCTCTATGTGGACAAGGGAAGATGGGTTAACCTTTAAAGTTAATACTAATCACTCTCATTAAATTGAATTGAGAGACAAAAGTCTAATAAAATTGGTGTTTAGCTGGTAAGACGTCCCCCGACCAAAAAAAAAAAAAGTTAAACGACCTCTGCTCGACAAAGTTTTTGTCCTTTCCCCGTGTTTATTCCCCGTTCAGCGCTAAGGTTTCGACTTTCGATTTGCCTCTCTCGCAAAGTGAGCTTTACGAATCACGCATTTCTCCAATTCGATTTCTTTCTCTCTCTCTCTCTCTCTCTCTCTCTCTCTCTCTCTCTCTCTCTCTCTCTCTTCTTCTCTACGCGGATTCATTCAGATCTGACTTCGTTTCATAGACTTTTGCTTAATTTTTGATGAGATAAAGTTTTGATTTTTGTTTTTTTCTCTTGTTGGGGTTTCGAATCGATAACTGATACGTTTTGGAAGCTGGTGGATCTCAGGGTAATGGATGACGAGAAGAAGAAGAAGAGAAACAAGAAGAAGAAGAACAAGCAGCAGACTAATCATAATAATAAACGTGTTGACGACGGTGTAACGACGACCACCTCTCCTGATGATAATCATGTCGGAGATGTTGACATTGCTCTTATTAGCGGAGGTCCAGATGCCCATGAGCCGCAACCATCTCACCAGATCAATCATGTCGTCGCAACTGTAAGATCGATTGCAACATTCCTGACTACTACATTGAATTAATTCTCTTGGTTGATGATAAGACATTGTGTTAAGACTTTTGATTCATTAAGTTTGGTTTACAATGTCAATGTAGTTTGATATTGTTGATTTTGTTTATGCTACATTGCATGGTTTGATAGAATGCAAATTCGTTTTTTATCCTTTTACTATGTGGGTGTTTGCTTATTGTAACTCATGTGTCTATAGAGTCTACTTGTAATCCGTTTGTGTGGTATAGAGATGGTTGACTTAAAATTATGGGATATTACAAGTGAGATGAGCCCTCTCATGGTCTGATACTTTTAAAATCTTCTTTTTTCAAGCAGGCAGATGAATCTGGTGTTGAGGACAAGTCCCACACAAATGAGGTGAGATTTTTCCCACTGTGTCTTATATCTTAATCCGTTATTTGGTGTATCTACTTGTCAGAGTAGATTATCGTAGATGAGAAAGATAAAAGAACAGCAGTATTGCATTGTTTGTTGTTTGCAGAAAGAGGCAAATAAAAGTCTTGCGTTTCTATCTATAAATTGGCTGATAATAAGAATTTGTTAACAGTAGTATCTATCAGTGTTCACCCGAGTGAAATATCGACATTTTGTTTACTTGTTACCATGACGAATCTGTTGTTTTCTATCTTTTCACTTGGATTCCGAAACTAGTTTGTAATGCTATTGTAGGCGCTGCTGGAAGATACGATCAAACAGTTACGTGATGAAAATGGCTCCTACCTTCAGAAAGAGGTTATATTCTTTTCGCAAACTTTCTTTGTTCTCAGTTCATTCTTAAAGGTTAGATAATGAACTGTCATGTCTTAATAGGCTGGCTTTGAAGAAAATGTTAGACGCTTGGAAACTGAGAATGAAGCTCACCTACAACAAGAGGTTAGTGGAATAGACTAAAGTCTTTTTCATTACTTTTTTTGTTTCCTGCTTCATCTGCAAGCTGAGAAATCAAAATTATATGATGTTTCACAGGCACTGTTAGAAGAAAGGATTGTGCATTTGAGAGCAGAGAATGAAGCTCACATAAAAAATGAGGTTGGTGAAGGAATAACATATAAAATGAGGCTGTATCCATAGCTTTTCTATTTTGCTGCATTATCTACTAGCTGAATGTCAAAATAACATGATGTATTACAGGCACTGTTAGAAGAGAGGCTTATGCATTTGAAAACAGAGAATGAAGCTCACATACAAAATGAGGTTGGTGAAGAAAATTACATAAAAAATGATGCCGTATCCATAACTTTACTATTTTCTGCACTATCTGCAAGCTGAATGTCAATATAACATGATGTATTACAGGCAATGTTAGAAGAAAGGCTTGTGCATTTGAAAACAGAGAATGAAGCTCACATACAAAATGAGGTTGGTGAAGAAATTACATAAAAAATGATGCCGTATCCATAGCTTTGCTATTTTCTTCACTGTCTGCAAGCTTAAGGTCAAAATAACATGGTGTATTACAGGCAATGCTAGAAGAAAAGCTCTTGCGTTTGAGAACAGAAAACGAAGCTCACATTCAAAATGAGGTTAGTGAAGAAATAGCATAAAACCATATCCTAACTTTGCTATAGTGCTGCATTATCTGGAAGCTGAAGGTCAAAATTACATGGTGTTTCACAGGCACGGATGGAAGAAAGGCTCTTACATTTGAGAACTGAAAATGAAGCTCACAAACAAAATGAAGTTAGTGAGGAAAATAGCATAAAGCCGTATCCATAGCTATATATTATTTTGTAGGATCATATGGAAGGTGAAGGTCAAAATAACATTGTGTTTATGCAGGAAAAGTTGGAGGAAAGACTTGTGCAGTACAAAAACAAGAATGACATGCTTCTTCGTGAAATGGTGAGACATCTTCAGCACCGGGAACGTTAGTTTTGTACTACAGTTTCTTCTTTGTGTGATCATATGAAAGTTGCTTTTCTGTTCAACTTGGTTTGTTTTATAATTATCTCTCCAGTATGTAAATTAGCACCTACCAGTATTTTGCATAATAGACTAGGAATTGGTCTTAGCTAACGTGAAAGAAAGTCATGTTGTCAGGACATATCAGATTGCTATATAT
>NC_025690.1:20940376-20945235 GCF_000633955.1 Camelina sativa
TTTATGCAGGAAAAGTTGGAGGAAAGACTTGTGCAGTACAAAAACAAGAATGACATGCTTCTTCGTGAAATGGTGAGACATCTTCAGCACCGGGAACGTTAGTTTTGTACTACAGTTTCTTCTTTGTGTGATCATATGAAAGTTGCTTTTCTGTTCAACTTGGTTTGTTTTATAATTATCTCTCCAGTATGTAAATTAGCACCTACCAGTATTTTGCATAATAGACTAGGAATTGGTCTTAGCTAACGTGAAAGAAAGTCATGTTGTCAGGACATATCAGATTGCTATATATGTTACATCTCGTATCATATGCAGGAAGATACTGTGTAATTCTGACATTTATATAAATTTGACAGTCTAGTACAGAATCCCAGATGAGACAACTACAAGATGAAAGATCTACCTTCACTCAGAAAGAGGTATGTCTCCATTCATTGGAGATGAAAGTTGCATCTTTCTTCTGTTATAATGCATTGCCGTTGCCTAATCTTGGTAAAAAAATTGCATGGTTTTCAATCAGGCGAGTCTGGAAAAGAAAGTTCAACAACTTCAACATGATGAAGAATCCTCGGTGGCTATGGAGGTAACTCTATCTTACGCTAGAAAAGCTTGGTACTCATTTTAAGTTGAGTCTCTTGAATAAGATGGTCATTTTTACTCGTCATACACATTAAATCCTGCAGAAGTCATCCAGAGAAATGATCTCTAGCCTGAACAGTGAAATTGCAAGGCTACAAGCACAGGTATGTCACACAATTTTGTTTTTCTCATTTCCGAGGATGGTTCACGAAATTGCATCTGAACACGATACTCTAGCCTCCTAAGTGAACGTTTAGTGGCTGTATTCGTGTAAAACATGAAGCGGCTATGCATAATACTGCATAGATTTAGTCTGATATGAAGATTAAAACAAAGTTTGGCAGGTTACGGAGTTGGAAGAATGTAAGAGTAATCTTCTAGAGCAGAATCAGAGTCTTAAGGAACCTGTATCCACTCTTCAAGTCCAGCATGAAAACCATGAGAGTAACGCAAAGGTTAGAGTTTTGACTACGTTACAATATGTAAGAGACTCAGAAACGGATAAAACGGTTTCTGATGATTGATACAGGGTGCTTCTGAGGAAGAATTAAACTCACAGATTGAAGCAGCGTGTACTCTAGTTGAAAAGCTTATCACTGAAAATGCTGAACTTGTTGAAAAGGTACGGTGCACGGCTATAGATCTACTGAGTTACTTTGGTGTTGAATGATTGAAAGTCTCACTGGTTATGATTATTACGTTGTAAGGTGAACGAGTTGTGTATTAAGCTCAACCAAGCACAACATGCTTCTACTTCATCCCCTGAGAGCCTAGCCATTGAAGTAGAGAAGTCTGAATCCTTAGAAGAAATACCTATACACGACGAGTTGATTAGAATTGATAACTCTAGGGACATGGATACTGCATTGGTAGAGAGGAACTTGTCAGAAGGCCAAATTGAAGAAACAGTGCCCGTTTCTCTGAATGCTAATGGCGAAGTAGACGTGGAATCACAGGTTGTAGTAGCCAGAGAAGACGAAGCAAGTGCTGGTGTGCCTCTGGTGGACGCTCCACTCATAGGTGCTCCTTTCAGGCTAGTCTCGTTTGTAGCAAGATACGTGAGTGGTGCAGATTTGGCGGCAAAGAAATAGTTTTTTGTAAAACTCAACAATACATTGGAGTCAGAGAAGATGCCTCGCAATATCTATCTCTCTCCCTCTCTCATTTGTTTTTTTAATCTGAAGGGACCTTACATAGATACAATGAGGATCATTGATTAGCTATTCACAACACTTACAGTACACAGATGTCTATTGTAATTTTTTGATAGGATAATGACTTGATGATGATGATTTTGATGACTGAGTCCTTCTTTTTAAAAAAAAATCATGGAAGCTCAAACGTAAGTCTTGAACTTCTGAGCTATGTAAGCAAAATCAGAACAAACGATGTCAAATCCTCCGTATATTTCAACTCTTCAGTACTAATAGGCATAGCTAGGTGTGAGAAATGTATATGCGTTAGACACATGTGATAATTTTCCCTATATGTTTTCTTTGCTGCTTAGTTTTGGTATTTTATAATATATCTTTTGATTTTTTTTGTTTGAACTCCATATTTCTTTTATAATTATAAATTTAATTATATATATATATATAATTAATTATTATTCTATGTTATTGTTCTTAGAATATAAGATACATCTCATCACTGATATTAACTTTATGTTAGCCACATTTTTTTACATGATTTGTCTTCTAACATCTTAAAGATCACTTTGTTTTTTGTTCCACTGGCTGAGCTTAATCCTGCAAGACATTTGATTGTTGATTTGTCCTGCATTAATGTTGATTATGATATGTTATCTTGAATAATACTTATGCGGCCTCTCTTGGATTTCTAGCCTTGTGTTTCCATTTTGGGTAGGAGATAGAGATAATTAACATCCAAGGGCTACTAGATACATCTAAAGCCCGACTATAAACTATGCTGAAGCGTTAGAACTACTACTATCTACATAAACCGGAGTCTCAGGTCAAAGATACTGTCTGCTGTGTTTTGGTATACAATAAAATGTTTTAGGTTGAACTCAAGTGTGACCCAAAAAAACAGACTCTAATCATACAATACAAGCCGATTATCTTAACCGACTCTAATGAATTTTTGTAAGTAATGTAATAACATCTAAAGACTGACTAGATTCTGAGCCCAGGCTAGGCCCAACTTTATTTAGGGTTATTTATGTATCTGCACTCTATGTGTCGTATACTTTTTTTTCTTTACCTTAGCCGCAAGAAATCAGAGGAAACAAAGATAAATACACATTTGGTTGCCATTTGAAACGATGACGACGACGAAGACGATGATCTCCGATCTTCCAAGGGATTTGATCGAGGATATTATTAATAGGCTTCCCATGAAATCTCTGAAAGCTGTGAGATTAACATGCAAAAGTTGGAACAGTCTATCCCAAAGTGAGAGCTTTAAGAAGATGCACATTGGTAAATCAACAAGAAAAAGGGAGTCAATGATGATCGTGGTGCAGCATCACAGTATTTATTTAATGAGCAGCGTGGTTGACGTTGATCCATGTATAGAGCTTAAAGGTAAACTTAGTTTCCTTAACAATCAAGTCAGTATATCCCGAATTCGCCACTATGAGGGTTTAGTGTTATGCTTCTTGAAAGACGTTACAAGGATTGTGGTTTGGAATCCGTATTGGGGCCAAACAAGGTGGATCAAACTCAGATATACTCACCTTCCACAAGGATATTTCAATTATACTCTCGGATACGAGGATAAGGAATCTTGTCGTAGCCTTAAATTGTTGAGGTTTGTAGATTATTTTCACAGAGAGCCCGAAGAGCAATTTTTTTGGTATGAGATGTACGATTTTGATTCTGGTTTATGGACAACTCTTGACGTCGCTCCACACTGGGGAATATATTGTTCAAGCAGTAGCGTTTCTCTTAAGGGAAACAGTTACTGGTGTGCTAAAGAAAGGAGCTCAGAAGGTTGCAAGGATCGCATAATCTGTTTTGATTTTACAAAAGAGAGATTTGGGCCGCTTTTGCCTCTGCCATCATGCGTTAAGGATCTTAAATATGCATATGTACATTTATCTTGTGTTAAAGAAGAGAAGATTGCAGCTTTATTTCACCACCACTATGATTATGAGTTTGAGATATGGATTACAACTAACATCGAGGCCGAAATGGTGTCCTGGAGCAAGTTCTTGCGAATTGATTCAGAGCTTAAGATAAATTTTCCAGACTGTTTCTTCATTGACGAGGAGAAGAAAGTCTTCATGTGTGTTGGTAGAGACTATGGTTATGACTCTTATTCTGACGAATGTCCCAAACCATTTATTAAGATCATCGGAGAGGCTGGATACTCAAAAGATTTGGATCTCGGAGTACCTGCATACAAAAACCGTTGGCTAATTAGTGTGTGCTCTTATGTTCCAAGTTTGGTCCAAATCAAGAAACTTGCACGAGGCAAAAGGATAGAACACAGTAGTTTAGAAAAGCGTCAATTTGATCAAAACATGTTGAGACTTGCTGAAATAGAAAAGCTAATGAAGAAGCCATATAGACATGGATGTAGATAGGAGGAGGCGCAGAAGGAGAAAACGGGATGATTAGAAGCAAATACGAGATTGGTTGCTAAGTTACAGGTAATTTTTGTTGTGTTCTTGTATCTTATATATATACTTTATCGCAAGTGAGGCTTATGGTGATTACACTTTGTGATCTGCAAGAGCAGACACTGAAAGGGTCGAGCCATATAGGACTTCTTGCATTGTGATGACTACTATCTTACTTGATAAAGAACCATATGATGTTGTTGGTGCTGTTGAGATAGTCTCAGTGCAAATGCACTTGTTGCACATGCCTATCACCGGCCCTGGTTGTGAAGGACTGAACTTGTGTGTGACAAAACAGAAGTTGTGTTTCGTTACCAGTAATTTTCATGCATTTGAACAGGCATGACCCATGCATAAAAAGTTTCATCTATTCATCGTTTTTTCACAATGGAGACCAATTGAAATACTGACGTATCTGAGGCTTCATACACAAACTGTATTGGTGGATGGTCTGTTTTAAGTGCAAATTAAATGTAATCATTTGAATATTCATGTGAGTGCAAGTCAGCAATTATATATTCAGGAGGCTATATTTTCAAATGGTTTTTTTATTGGTTCCATCTGCCAAGTCTTCTTGATTGTGGTTTTTACATGTTTATATGATAAGTGAAGAGAGCGAAGAAGAAGAAAGAGCTCGGTGGTGGCTCTTATATAGTAGGAGAGAAGTACCTCGAAGGAAGATGGACGGCTCAGT
>NC_025690.1:20948751-20967957 GCF_000633955.1 Camelina sativa
GAAGTAGACGTGGAATCACAGGTTGTAGTAGCCAGAGAAGACGAAGCAAGTGCTGGTGTGCCTCTGGTGGACGCTCCACTCATAGGTGCTCCTTTCAGGCTAGTCTCGTTTGTAGCAAGATACGTGAGTGGTGCAGATTTGGCGGCAAAGAAATAGTTTTTTTGTAAAACTCAACAATACATTGGAGTCAGAGAAGATGCATCGCAATATCTATCTCTCTCCCTCTCTCTTTTTCTTTTTAATCTGAAGGGATCTTACATAGATACAATGAGGATCATTGATTAGCTATTCACAACACTTACAGTACACAGATGTCTATTGTAATTTTTTGATAGGATAATGACTTGATGATGATGATTTTGATGACTGAGTGCATCATGTTGTTTTGTTTTCCTTCTTTTTCAAAAAAAATCATGGAAGTTCAAACGTAAGTCTTGAGCTTCTGAGCAAAGACAAGACTCATGTAAGCAACATCAGAACAAACTATGTCAAATCCTCCGTATATTCCAACTATTCAGTACTAATAGGCTAGCTAGGTGTGAGAAATGTATATGCGTTAGACACATGTGATAATTTTCCCTATATGTTTTCTTTGCTGCTTAGTTTTGGTATTTTATAATATATCTTTTGATTTTTTTTGTTTGAACTCCATATTTCTTTTATAATTATAAATTTAATTATATATATATATATAATTAATTATTATTCTATGTTATTGTTCTTAGAATATAAGATACATCTCATCACTGATATTAACTTTATGTTAGCCACATTTTTTTACATGATTTGTCTTCTAACATCTTAAAGATCACTTTGTTTTTTGTTCCACAGGCTGAGCTTAATCCTGCAAGACATTTGATTGTTGATTTGTCCTGCATTAATGTTGATTATGATATGTTATCTTGAATAATACTTATGCAGCCTCTCTTGGATTTCTAGCCTTGTGTTTCCATTTTGGGTAGGAGATAGAGATAATTAACATCCAAGGGCTACTAGATACATCTAAAGCCCGACTATAAACTATGCTGAAGCGTTAGAACTACTACTATCTACATAAACCGGAGTCTCAGGTCAAAGATACTGTCTGCTGTGTTTTGGTATACAATAAAATGTTTTAGGTTGAACTCAAGTGTGACCCAAAAAAACAGACTCTAATCATACAATACAAGCCGATTATCTTAACCGACTCTAATGAATTTTTGTAAGTAATGTAATAACATCTAAAGACTGACTAGATTCTGAGCCCAGGCTAGGCCCAACTTTATTTAGGGTTATTTATGTATCTGCACTCTATGTGTCGTATACTTTTTTTTCTTTACCTTAGCCGCAAGAAATCAGAGGAAACAAAGATAAATACACATTTGGTTGCCATTTGAAACGATGACGACGACGAAGACGATGATCTCCGATCTTCCAAGGGATTTGATCGAGGATATTATTAATAGGCTTCCCATGAAATCTCTGAAAGCTGTGAGATTAACATGCAAAAGTTGGAACAGTCTATCCCAAAGTGAGAGCTTTAAGAAGATGCACATTGGTAAATCAACAAGAAAAAGGGAGTCAATGATGATCGTGGTGCAGCATCACAGTATTTATTTAATGAGCAGCGTGGTTGACGTTGATCCATGTATAGAGCTTAAAGGTAAACTTAGTTTCCTTAACAATCAAGTCAGTATATCCCGAATTCGCCACTATGAGGGTTTAGTGTTATGCTTCTTGAAAGACGTTACAAGGATTGTGGTTTGGAATCCGTATTGGGGCCAAACAAGGTGGATCAAACTCAGATATACTCACCTTCCACAAGGATATTTCAATTATACTCTCGGATACGAGGATAAGGAATCTTGTCGTAGCCTTAAATTGTTGAGGTTTGTAGATTATTTTCACAGAGAGCCCGAAGAGCAATTTTTTTGGTATGAGATGTACGATTTTGATTCTGGTTTATGGACAACTCTTGACGTCGCTCCACACTGGGGAATATATTGTTCAAGCAGTAGCGTTTCTCTTAAGGGAAACAGTTACTGGTGTGCTAAAGAAAGGAGCTCAGAAGGTTGCAAGGATGGCATAATCTGTTTTGATTTTACAAAAGAGAGATTTGGGCCGCTTTTGCCTCTGCCATCATGCGTTAAGGATCTTAAATATGCATATGTACATTTATCTTGTGTTAAAGAAGAGAAGATTGCAGCTTTATTTCACCACCACTATGATTATGAGTTTGAGATATGGATTACAACTAACATCGAGGCCGAAATGGTGTCCTGGAGCAAGTTCTTGCGAATTGATTCAGAGCTTAAGATAAATTTTCCAGACTGTTTCTTCATTGACGAGGAGAAGAAAGTCTTCATGTGTGTTGGTAGAGACTATGGTTATGACTCTTATTCTGACGAATGTCCCAAACCATTTATTAAGATCATCGGAGAGGCTGGATACTCAAAAGATTTGGATCTCGGAGTACCTGCATACAAAAACCGTTGGCTAATTAGTGTGTGCTCTTATGTTCCAAGTTTGGTCCAAATCAAGAAACTTGCACGAGGCAAAAGGATAGAACACAGTAGTTTAGAAAAGCGTCAATTTGATCAAAACATGTTGAGACTTGCTGAAATAGAAAAGCTAATGAAGAAGCCATATAGACATGGATGTAGATAGGAGGAGGCGCAGAAGGAGAAAACGGGATGATTAGAAGCAAATACGAGATTGGTTGCTAAGTTACAGGTAATTTTTGTTGTGTTCTTGTATCTTATATATATACTTTATCGCAAGTGAGGCTTATGGTGATTACACTTTGTGATCTGCAAGAGCAGACACTGAAAGGGTCGAGCCATATAGGACTTCTTGCATTGTGATGACTACTATCTTACTTGATAAAGAACCATATGATGTTGTTGGTGCTGTTGAGATAGTCTCAGTGCAAATGCACTTGTTGCACATGCCTATCACCGGCCCTGGTTGTGAAGGACTGAACTTGTGTGTGACAAAACAGAAGTTGTGTTTCGTTACCAGTAATTTTCATGCATTTGAACAGGCATGACCCATGCATAAAAAGTTTCATCTATTCATCGTTTTTTCACAATGGAGACCAATTGAAATACTGACGTATCTGAGGCTTCATACACAAACTGTATTGGTGGATGGTCTGTTTTAAGTGCAAATTAAATGTAATCATTTGAATATTCATGTGAGTGCAAGTCAGCAATTATATATTCAGGAGGCTATATTTTCAAATGGTTTTTTTATTGGTTCCATCTGCCAAGTCTTCTTGATTGTGGTTTTTACATGTTTATATGATAAGTGAAGAGAGCGAAGAAGAAGAAAGAGCTCGGTGGTGGCTCTTATATAGTAGGAGAGAAGTACCTCGAAGGAAGATGGACGGCTCAGTATAATCATAAGATTATTATGATTGAGAGAAGTGAGAGAGAAGAAGTTTGTTAATAATAATATTATGCTATTTATAGATTTTAATCGCCTAAATTGCTAAGAAATGTTTAGGTGATAGGAGTTGGGTTTGCCGCCCCTATTTTATCAACAAAGAGAGATAAGATAATTGGTTGTTGTTGCGCAATTGTGATGTTTTAGTTAAGTAGTTGAAGCATTCTTTTTAAGTTTTTAATGATTAAAGGCAACACCTCTTAACGGAATTTGCCAATTTAGTAGTGTTGACAGACAAACTCTAAACTTCATTAGTTGGTGTCCTTTACATTTTCCATTAGACTACTAACGTACGTGTCATCCACTTTTCTGTTGACAAAAATTTAATAACAATCTAATCCTTGTCAGCATCCAATCCATAAATGTAGTCTTGTTTGGTCGGTCCATTTTTTGTTGGTTTGACAAATGTGTATCTATTGGTTTCTTCATAATTAGCAATAACACCCTCCTAGCTAAGACTATATTGCAAATTTGTATATATCTTTTTGTCTACTATATTGCATGAGCACGGAGACTTACAAATTTAACATGTTGAACCAAAACCAGATGATCGTTAAACCTAAAACTTGGATATGAACGTGAATATTAGTGAGGAAATACAAAAAAAAATCTAGTGAGCTCATCCACCTAGTGTAATAGTGTTATATAGGACTAACTAAAAGATATCATGCGCCACTTAGTAAATGCGAAAGATTTATTATTAGAGATAGTAGAGGATGTGAATGTGTTTAGAATATAAATAGTGGCGATAGATGTGTGTTAGTGAATATGTTCGGTGCTGGTTTTGACCCCATTTCAAGAATTTAAATAATAATTTTGCTTACCTCATAATTTAAGTTAATTGGTCGTAAAAAATGGTGCGACTTAGTGGATGAAACCTCATCCGGAATCTTCTACCGAACCAAAACTCTTTAAATACTAGTCTATAACACGACTACAAAGTCTACAATACTAAATTACTAACTAAGCTGATCCACCACCACTGTAGGTATTATTACTCTGATCTTCACTTTTCAAGCATTACTACAAGCATTAGTCTTCTTGTTTCACCAGTAACAAAGCTCTCTCTTTCTCGATCTCTATCTTTGTGTGAACTCTCTCCTCTTGTATTATGTCAATTTCCTTTCTTAGCAAATTTTTGTCATTAGTCACTAGTTTTTCCATACACACTTTTACTCATATCTCTACTAATATTTGCATAAAACCTTCACGGGTGCGTAGATGAAGTAGAAGAATCAAGAGCAATGGATCACAAGTGTAGGAGAGAGACGTTGATTCTCATCTTTCTGACAATATCCTCAGTGGCAACCAGCACAAGTCCATGGCCGATGGACGAAAACTATGGTGCTAGCTATTGCTTAAGCTGGAGACTAGGAGTAGAGACCAACAATGTACGTTTGTGGCGCATTGTTCCTCTGCAGTGTCTCCGTTACGTTGAGGTATATATGCTTGCTGGTCAATATGACAGAGACGTCCAGTTAATTGTGGACCAAATCAAGTTTTATCTCAATGAGATAGTCCTTCCTGGTGATGGCATGGACGCATGGATCTTGGATGTTGATGATACTTGCTTGTCAAACGTCTTTTACTATCGGCTTAAGAGATACGGGTACGTACACGCGTCATTCCTAGACCTATGACTCGAAAATTATTGGATACCAAATAATATGTTTAAATTGTTAATATGTAGATGTGACCCTTATGATCCAACCGGATTTAGAACATGGTCGATGAAAGGAGAGTGTCCAGCAATACAACCTGTTCTTGAATTGTTTAATACACTAATAGAAACAGGTTTCAAGGTTTTCCTAGTAACCGGAAGAGATGAAGAGACACTTCGTCAGGCTACACAAGAAAATTTGCATAACCAAGGATATACTGGTTATGAAAGGTTGATTATGAGGTAAGAGAGGCTTACTTCATTATTTTAAAGATTTTTGTTTGGAAGATCAAGTCACATACAATGTTGGACGAAATATTCTACGTACTTGCAGGACAGCAGATAACAAAAGACAAAGCGCAATAACATACAAAACAAGAATCAGAAAGGAAATGATGGAACAAGGTTACAGGATCTGGGGTAATGTAGGCGACCAATGGAGTGACTTACAAGGAGAATATTCAGGGGATCGTACCTTTAAGATTCCTAATCCTATGTACTTTGTTCCCTAAGACTTTTTTACTTTTAACTACTTTTTCTTACTACCAATCAAAATACATGTACAACAACATACAAAAGGGTATGTCTCAACTCAAGTTCTATGGTGTACGAGTTCTATAACAATAAGTGTGAACAAATCAGACCATAGTTCTAGAAAAGACATTGTGTTAGTTTTACAATTTCGAATATTTTTTTGATAGCAAAGTAATCCTGTTAAAATATAAAATATGATTGTAACTGACAAAATAAAATATAAAATAAATATAATATTTAAAAATGAAAAAGAGCCAAAGTTTTACATCAAAGTCTCAAAAATGAAAAATCAAAAGATAAGAATCAATCCAATAAATGTGTTTTTTTTTTTGGTTTATGTTTTTACAATAAGAATTTCAATCCTCGCCCTTTACCCTCCCAAGCCACCACATCTATTTTCTCCCTATATATATAATATATAAAATCTCATACCTTCTTTTTTCCTTAATTTTTTTTTGCACGAATCTTTTTTTTCAAATAATCTGTAATGAATCTCTATGTCGTCTCTCATAAAGACGACCAAAGAAAAAAAAAAAAAAAAACAAAATGGAAGAAAAAGGAAAAAGGCCACACAGGGTCCACTCACCAGAGAGAGACCAGGACGGCTTAAGACCAGACCACCACCATTGCAGGCACTACTGGAGAAACCAAATATACACATGTGCGTCTGTGTATGCATGCAGACATGTTCTTTTGGTTGAAGAAACCATTATAAGGCTTTTAAAGGAACGGGCGAGGCAAACAAAACGCTTCTTAGCATCCTGTTTTGGGGCGTTTACCACTTGAATTGAAAGGCGAAACGCTTCCACCTCCGCTTGGACCTGGACTCTCTTCCCTCAGGTTGTTCGAGTTTAGCAACGCTAGTTCCCTCAGCTGCTGTCTCTTTATAAAATCTTGCGACTCATCCTTCAATATAGCAACAAACAAACCAAAAATTGTTATAATACTGGAAGCCAAGTTTTCCTATTATGGTTGCATTTTGATAACAAAGAATAGTCAAAAGACATAACAATGCAAGTGCTTGAAAAGAAGATGGCATATTTTTGGCGTGTGCGAATACACCAATCGCTACTTTGTTTGACTGGTGTTGGTCGTCACAGTAGTGGTCACACATGTACATGTCTGCATAATTGAACACTAACCACAAACTCCAAAGAATGGTACTGAAATATGGACGCTGAGACAAAACAACAGAGGCCCTACAGGTAATAACTAATAGTCTCACTGAGACAAAACAGCTACGGAAAAAACCTAAAATAAAAACGTGTCCTTTCATTGTAATACCCTTCATGGAAGACGAGGACTATTCTCTTAATGCCTTGTACTGATACCAATAACATATAATACAAGAAATAACTTAAAAGTAATGGGAAGAGAAAAATGAGTGTTACCACAGGCTTTAGTAACTCTTCTATAATTTCTTGAGCTTGTCGCAGACGTATCTCCACGATACTCGCTGGAAGATCTGCTTCTATTAAGATGTGAAGCTGCTCATTCAGGTGTTCATAGCCCGGTCTTCCCCTTAGTTTATCTTCCTACATTGTATCATCAAAAACACAAGTAGAAGACATGTTATTCAGTACTCTTTTAAATACCACAATACCAATTTGGACTCAACTGGTTGGTTAATTTGTGAAAGTTTTTGGTAAAGTCCCCTCAATGTTTCATGGATCTCACCTTTTCAGGATCCTTGATTGAACCTTTCCCTCTGATGAATACACGGCAACCTGTGGTAGCTTCAACGCGTTTTAAAGAGTTGCCTCTAGGGCCAAGAAGTCGTCCAACAAAATTGAACTGACAAAACAGAGGAAATAAGAATGGGGAGTTGAGAAATATTACCATCTATGATGGAGCATAAGATGAACAACACACATAAATAAGACTAGTAAACCTGAAAACTCACATTAGGATAGTTATCTACAGGAATCTCCAGACGCAATATCCTTTTGACGGTGTATGAACTGGGACTTCCAGGTGCACCTTGCCAATCCATTGTCATTCCAGGTGTTCCACTAAGCCTCTGTAAGAAACTAAGTGTTTTAGCTTATCTCACAATGCTTAACAGAAGCTAGCGTAAAAGTATTCTAGTACTCTAGCAAAGGTGAAACTCTAGACAACATTAGAACATGGTTTAAAACAGATCAGCAGCTTCATGTTATGAAAGAGAGTGGTTGTATTAAAAAAAAAAAGGTAGATGATGATACCTCCTGAGAGAGGCCGTTCCAGCCGCCTAACCCGGTGTTAGAGACATTAGACATAAGATTAGAAGAAGCCATGGGGCTGGGACTTCTGTGTCGAAGTCTATCAAAATCACCAAATCCTTGGTTAGACATCATTCCAGATACCCTGAACATCTCTGCAAATCAAGAAACCCTTTTATTATAAGAAGTTAAGAACAACAACACAAGTCAATTGACACTCATAAAAAGGCTACTACTAAAGTAAGGTAATGCCGGATTCAAACAGACAATAAAAATTGAAGAATCAGATCAACGAACTTGATCTCACTCTCTTGAACTAATTAAGATTAACTGAATTGAACATTTTGTAAGAAATCAAATGACTTGATCAAGTCTGGTGAAAACAGAAGAAAGAGATAGCTAAAAGGGTATATACACTTTTAGTGGTGTGGGAAAAACAAAAGAAAACTTTAGATCCGAATCAGAATCAAAATTAGTAAAAAAAAAGGGAAAAAAGAAGGAACCTTGATTCAAGAGACGGCTACATATGGGTAGGACCTGCATAAAAGGAGTAAGCTTTTGATGTTCGGCGAGAAGCTCCGTCAAGTACTGAGAGCTGTTAGAAACAAGAAACAGAACACAACACAGATCGGTTTTTTTTTTCTTTTCACAAATAAATAAATAAAAAAACAAAAAGACTGTCTGGAAAAAAGGAAAACAAACCTGTCGATCTCAGGAGTGCTTCTAATCTGAGGAGAAGCAGCTCGAGCAGGAGAGAAGTAAGAGGAGTTATTATACAAACCAGACATGAGGTTTCTTTTTAGGTGTGTGGCTTTGTATCTTCTTCTCTGTACAAGAACCCCCAAAACCAAGATTGTTTGCGCAAAAGGGTTTGTTTTGATGGAAATCGCAGAAAGTAGAAAGAGAAAGAGAAAGCCAGCAGCAGACACCAAATGTGAATTCTGCAGGAAAGACGCCAGACTTTTTTTTTTTTTTTCTTTTTTGGTTTTTTCCTCTATTTTTCTTGTTTATTAGAAAAGAAAAGAAAAAAAACAATTATATATCTTCTGGGAAAGAAAAGAAAAAAAAAATGTAATTTTCAACTCACAGACAGAGGAAACTATAAAAGGTTGTGTAATAAGTGACAGCGTGGATCTCTCTGGTTTTATTACAAAAGGTTGAAATCAACCGTCGCCGTTTGATTCTTTTCTGTAATTTTAAATGAGTGATGAAGACTAACATTATTATTAGTTATTACTACTCGGGGGAGAAACTTTGGGGTGTGTGCGAGACTACGTAGACCGTATCTTTTAACGCCGCTAAAACTGAACACGTGTCACCCATGCCATCGCTCAATTAGAGCTGTCTTTTTTTGGCCCTTTACATACGTATTTTTATTTTCCTTACATTTAATATTTTTACAATAAATGTGTTTTTTTCTTGTAGGGATGGATGGTTAGGTTTGGGTTTGAGACTTTTTTCCATATGTAACGCACAATTAAATTATGGATTTTACCTCTACATACAGATACAGTATATACTAAAACAAAGTATCATACTAATCCGTAATTTTGAAGTGAAATAATATAAAATAAAAAGAGAGAATTACCCATGATAACCCACTTTTATTAATGATTAGCCATGGTAACCTCATTTTAATTTTATTGTTAGACTAACTTATTTTTTGTGTAATAGTTTTCATAATACCAAAACTATCCTTTGTCTTTTTCCTTTTAAAATAAAATGTCAAATGATTTTCTTCGTAAAATTATTAAATTAAAATCCAATTTCTAAATATTTATGGAAATATATTAATTGTTTAAGACCTAATTTGGTATTAACATGAGTCAAAGAAACTTTCTTCATTCTTCATGTGCTCGCCGTTTCAAAACGTGAAACATCCTTCTCTTGTTCTCCATATACAACAAATTCAATCACTACCAACCTAAGATCTCTTATGCCTTTTTCTTTATTGACTAATTTTAGTTGTTAAGTTAATTGAATTTTTGGGCTGAGTTATTGTTAATTATAAAATCCTATTCTCTGATTTCGTTTCTAGAATTCTCTGATTTCGTTTCTAGAATTCTCTGTTCTAGTTTAGATTAAAACTTCTATTAAGCAATTCAATGCTCTGTTCTCTGTTCTTGTTCTCTGTTCAAGGGAGTTTTACTTCTAGAATGACAAACTCTATTATGCTTTTTTCCTTATTGACTAGTTTTAGTTGTTCAAGTTAATTGGATTTCTGGGCTGGGTTATTGTTAATTATTAACCTCTATTCTCCGATTTCGTTTATAGAATCCTCTGTTCTTGTTTAGATTAAAACTTCTATTAAAAAATTGAATTCTCTGTACACAAACAACTCAATATATATAAAATAAGAGAGTATTACTTGTAAGTTGTAACAACACGTGTGGCAGCCACCACATGCAACTTCATATGAATATGACACTTCACTAATAATCGATGGTATCAGGCTTTTGGAATTATAAACTACGTAACGATAATCTGAAAACCAAAGCATAATTCTCAAAAATAATATGTTAAAGCACCTGAAGAAAATAATAATTAAATGTTATTGCAAGTTGCACGATTATGCCCAGCCATTTTACATTGTGAACATGTATGATGTTTACGTAACTTCTGGGTTGATGATTTCTCACATAACTTCTTCTTCTTCTTCTTTTTTTTGAAGAGTTTTTTACCCATCGCCTTTTCAAGTGCAGAAAGGTATCTTGACTTCTTTGGTCTACCAGCACCACGAATTTCCTCCGGTGGAAGACATCTTTTGTTTGCTATATCAAACGAAGACTCCAATTCAACATCTTTTGGATTAATAGACTCAACATATGCAGACTAACTTGACAAAATCTATTTACGAAGTCTACCAAAAATGCGAAGAATTCACCGATCTATATGTATCTCCGCATACTAACTATAAGTCTAACAAAATATTTTTTTGAAGTCTACCAAAAATGCGAAGACTTCACCGAAGTCTATGAATCTCCGCAGGCTAACTATAAGTCTAACAAAATATATTTAAGAAGTCTACCAAAAATGCGAAAACTTCACCGAAGTCTATATATCTCTGCAGACTAACTATAAGTCTGGCAAAATATATTTTTGAAATCTACCAAAAAAGAGAAGACTTCACCGAAGTCTATGAATCTCCGCAGACTAACTATAAGTCTAACAACATATATTTTTGAAATCTACTAAAAAATAGAAGACTTCACTGAAGTCTATGAATCTCCGTAGACTAACTATAAGTCTCACAAAATATATTTTTGAAATCTACTAAAAAAGAGAAGACTTCACCGAAGTCTATGAATCTCCGTAGACTAACTATAAGTCTGACAAAATATAATTTTGAAATCAACTAAAAAAAAGAAGACTTCACCGAAGTCTATGAATTTCCGTAGACTAGCTACTAAATCTGTTGATTATCTATAGACTTATAGTAAATTTGATGATAAATCCAAATCTACCAAAAAACGCAGACTTTGGAAGAGCTCATCTTCACAAAGTCATCCAAAACATGGCAGACTAATTAAACTTTTCATATTCCACATCAATAAAACTTTTAGAAGAGTTACCTCCATCTCGATGATCGTTGAATACTGGAGATTAAGGTTACAGTTGCGTTTGTTATTCACCATTGATTGTATTCAAAAATCCCACAAACTAAAATCTTATTAATTAAAATTCTCATACAATATGCAATATAACACTGAATCATAGTCAAACTAATTTTTTAATACAAACAGAAGGTTTAGTGACATGGTCGAAGATGAACAGAAGCTTACCGTTTCCACTTCAATGATTAACCAATGGTTTTGATGTACTTAAAATTGCAGAAGATGAACAGTGGATATCATGGTCAATAGTTTTCATCTTTTTAAAAAATATTTCCTTTTTCATTTGATTCACTTATTAAATTGTTTCCTTTATTAATTTCATTTTCCTAATATTCCCTAATTTAAATTTTGTTTTCAAATAATATTCTGAACATTTAATGTAATATTTTATATGTGATTATTATAATATTTATGTAGTTAGGAAGGAAAATGAATAATATGTGGGGGGATAATATGGTAAAAATGTACTTTACAAATCTTTTAAAATCTTAATAGGTTAGTTTAGTTGTTTCTAATAAATTCTAGGTTATTGTAGCAAATCTTGGTGCGCAAATAACTTTGTTGACCATTGTCAATCAGTTAACCGTTGTTCACTTTTATAATCTTTTTATAACGGAAAATTACCTATAATAATACATAAAAATTCCCTTTCATTGCTCTGCGAAAATCCTTCATAGAAGACAAACACAAATTCGTTGTTTCTTTAATTGTAGACGCAAAACTTAACTAAATCTTCGTCTCACGAGAAGCAGCGCATGCTTAGGTTCATTTCATATAACCTTAACTAAGGCGAAGAAAAAAAAAATGTTATTTATTATTAAAAAGAAATTAAAGATGATATATATATATACTAGGCGGTTACTTATGCAATACGTAGATAATATATACTTTTGAATGTTTATATGTTTATATTACTTTGTTACTATGATAAAATCATATATATATATATATATATATATTGGGTAAAAACAAAAATCATATATATATATACATATATAACAGCAAATTAATCATTTTTTGTTTTTTGAAATGTTGAATAGATATTAACAAGAAAATAAGCAAAACATATGTAAAATATGAACAAAACTTAAGTAAAATATTTTTATGTATGTGTTTTTATAACAATAAAATAGCAACCTTGTGCTCCTTAAATTCCTCAATTGCTGAAGGATGAACATCCTTGGTAGTAGTATCATTGAGAATACTTTTAGTTTCTCTATGAATACTTGATTTCTCCATCTAAAGCATGGGAGCCTAGCAGTTCCCTGTATCTGAATAATGTGAAGAAGTAGAATCATTACAAGAGACATATCAAATTAAAAATGCAAAGGCTTTTTAACATCTCATCACAACCACATAAAAGCTACAAGAAAGATTACTAAGTTTTATCTTGCACTCATAAAAATAAACCTATTATTTTGCTAATGTAATTTTCATTTTAATTTGTAGTCCAATACTTTTGTTTTTTAGTAATAAACAATTGAACCTTTGTTTATATTCCACATGAACCACATTCTTTTGTTTTTAATGTTGTTTTTTTCTTTCTCTTATATACTTTTCTTTAAAACAGTTATTTTCTCATCCATTATAAAATTCTAGAATTAATCCCTTAAATGTAAACTACATAGAACTTTTTATGATGATTTTATGACTTTCTGAAATTGCATGACTTCATACAGTATATTGTTTAGAAAGTAATTGTTTTTCCATGTGTTTTAAAGTAATTGATTTCCGTGTGTTTTGAGTATCCTTGTAACATAAATGAGCATAGTAATCAAGTATATATTAGCATAGATCTCATGGTATCGTTTGTTTGTTTGTTTGTTTAATAGTATTTTGTATTTCTAATGTTTTAGTAGAAGATTACATCACATGCTTAACCCTCATGATCAACAAACATGTTTTAGTTCTTTTTGTAGGTTCTAGGGATCAACCTTCTTAAAGAAAAAAATAATTTGGTCATCAATTGATATCGAATATTAATCTTAATAAAGATAAATTATCACCTTTTATCATTTGTTTTTTGAAATATATCTTGGTTTTTATGTATTTCAACCGGTAAAATAATATATTTGTAAAAGATTGATAAATTAATTATTAATTTTTCTTCATATATATGTTGAATAATTTTGATATTTGTTTGGTTTACAATTTCTCTTGTTTAACCTATCGATTTTGTTATATTTTTGTGCTAAACCTTTTTTAATTGAAAATGGATATTCTCGTGGGAGATGATTATTTTAGTCTCACTATAAGCAAATCATCAAATATTACTGGTACGTGCGAATTGTGAAGCGTGCGAGGGATTCAAAGTCCTAAAGTAGCGGGTAGAGATGTTAATATGGGCGGCCCTGACCCGTTTAGACCCGGCCCTTTTAGACCCTGCCCGTTTAATGTAAAAAAAAGTCATACCCGTTTAATTATGTACCCATTTAAGCCCTGTCCCATTAACACCCCTTAAATTTATATCGACCCGTTTAGTTAATGGATGTCCCATGTCCCGATTATACTGGTATTTATTTATTTTTTAATTAAATAATTAATTAAGTTCAATAATACTACAATAAAATAATTTGAGTTAAAAAAAAAAAAGCTTCCACCATCGAAGAACTTCGATGTGCTTACCAGTCACCACCACCATCATCACCTCCGCAAAAGTAGATCTACTAAGAATATGAAAACTATAAAATTCAAAACTGTTACGCTCGTATGATGAGGCGGTGATTGGAGATAGAGGCGGCGAGGTCGGAGATAGAGGCGGTGATGTTAAAGTACAACCCTAAACTCAACGACAACGTTTCGCAGAAAAAACAAAAACTCAGAAAAAAAAAATTAAACGGGCTACCCATTTATGTTTTATCAGACCCGTCACGCCCGTGGATTTAAACGGGCTTACCCGTTTAAAACCCGTTTATTTTATAGTGTTAATAAACGGGTCACGGGTCTAATTTTTTATAACAGTACCCGTTCGGCCCGCGGGCTCTGAGCCCACTTTAACATCACTAGTAGCGGGAAACTCGTGAAAAGAAAAAAAAATCGTTAGCGTTAAATCAAAGAGGCGCCTTTACCAGATCTAAAAATATCCAAAATTGGGGCTTTAGGGTTTATAAAGAACACCCCCAAAAACTCAAATCCTCAATCTTAGTACAATCTCAAATTCTCAATCAATGGACAAGTACGAGAAGCTCGAAAAGGTCGGTGAAGGAACCTACGGTAAAGTCTACAAAGCAATGGAGAAAACCACCGGTAACCTCGTCGCTCTGAAGAAGACGAGACTCGAGATGGACGAAGAAGGTATACCACCAACGGCACTTCGCGAGATCTCTCTTCTCCAGATGCTTTCTCAATCAATCTACATCGTTCGTCTCCTCTGCGTCGAACATGTTCTTCAATCCAAAGACTCCTCGATCTCATCCTCACCGTCGTCTCCACCTGTTGTTGTTACTCACTCTCCCAAATCAAACCTCTATCTCGTTTTCGAGTATCTCGATACTGATCTCAAGAAGTTTATAGATTCTCATAGGAAAGGTTCGAATCCTAGACCGCTTGAGTCTTCACTTGTGCAGAGGTTTATGTTTCAGCTTTTGAAAGGTGTGGCGCATTTTCATAGCCATGGTGTGCTTCACCGTGATCTTAAACCGCAGAATCTTCTTTTGGATAAGGATAAAGGGATTCTTAAGATTGCTGATTTGGGTCTTAGTCGTGCTTTTACTGTGCCTCTTAAGGCTTATACTCATGAGATTGTTACGTTATGGTATAGAGCTCCTGAGGTTTTGCTTGGTTCTACTCATTACTCTACTGCTGTTGATATGTGGTCTGTTGGTTGCATATTTGGTTAGTGCTCTATCGTGATTTTGATATACCCTTTTGAATCCGTCTTTGTTCTGCTATTTTTGCGTTATTGATGTTTGCCACTTTTTTTTGCAGCTGAGATGATTAGGAGGCAAGCTCTCTTCCCTGGTGATTCTGAGTTTCAGCAGCTGCTTCATATTTTCAGGTATTTGCTTCATAGTTTTGATGCCTAGGAATCAGTCTAGCACCTTAGTTCATTAGGTTCAGTTCTTGTGAACTTATTTAGAACATAGGGACTCTCTAGTATCAATCTAATGTGTATCTTAGAACATGGTTTTGTTTTGGGTTCTGGAGATTCCTAGGAACACCAACTGAGCAGCAATGGCCGGGTGTAATGGCATTGCGTGACTGGCATGTCTATCCAAAGTGGGAATCGCAAGACTTATCACGTGCTGTTCCATCTCTATCTCCTGAAGGAATTGATCTTCTCACGGTAATGCTCTTCGTAAATATGACCATTGCTGGATTTTTCTGTGGCCTAAGATTCTCTTGCATACTTGATCTCTTTACTCTTTAGTCAGATTCTTTCTGTTGGGGTTCCTAGTTGATGATAATTTGTTTGAAACTTTTGATCAAATGCAGCAAATGCTGAGGTACAACCCAGCTGATAGAATCTCAGCAAAAGCAGCTATGGATCATCCCTACTTTGACAGCCTTGACAAATCTCAGTTCTGACCTCTGGCAATTTGCAAGCTTGTATTACCCATCAGCCTTCTCTCTGGAGTTTTGAAGCTGATGGCTCAAATTCCTTGTCACCACCATCATCTTGGAGTCTTATTCTGTGTGTTTAAGAGAGATTTGTACTTATACAAAAGAAACTGAACAGCTTGTTTGTCCAATTGAAGAGAATGCAAATGTGTTATTTGCTGCTACGTTATAACCACAATTGCTATTCAAATAGACAAGTAAATTACAGATCACATGGTATTACACAATTGAGAAAACAGGACAAGATACAGAGATCTCCAAAGCTGATAAATGTAAACCGCTGATACATGTATGTTTTATTCATGTGAGCGGTTATGTCTTCTTCCAAAGCCTCAACAACCACACTTTTCCTTTGCTTGGAGTTCCCCAAACCATTACTATTGCACGCCTCTTCCTTCTGAGGGACATTACTTGCTTTTATTTTAGCTAAGCATTTACTAGTTAAGATATATTGCTTATGTTAATCGACTCCGCAGCATAAACAACCAAAATTACGACAATGTCAAGAAAATCAGACCACGCTGAACAGTTTCATATAAGGTTTCTTGATTCAAGTCTGCTTACCATTTCCTTCCATCTACTGATCTTCGGTAATCTGCTTTGCAGTCTCAGATGATCAGATCATGGATCGCTTGTTAATATTTGGACAAATGACAATATCAAATTTGTAAACCAATCTCTTAAATTTAATATTTTAAGTAGTCAAATGATCATACTAGTGTACATAAATGGGGAGCCAAATTCCCCCCAAATATTTGCTGCTTCATTACAACCACAATTGCTGCTCAAACACAGTAAATTACAGATCATATTACACAGTTGAAAAACAGAACAAGATACAGAAACTTCAAAGCTGCTTAATGTAAAGAAACAAATGACGGGTAGCTTCAATTAGACCAGACATGGAGAAGGCCGTGTCTGTTTCCTGTGTATATTTGGTTCCGCTCTTCGTCGTAGAAGAGAGCGGTTATGTCTTCCAAAGCCTCAGCAACCACACTTATCCTTTGCCTGGAGTTCCCCAAATCACTACTGCTGCTGTCTTCTTGCTTAGGAGGGCCATTATTTGCTTTTATCTTAGCTAAGCATTTACCAGTCAATATATTGCTTATGTTAATTGACCCCGCTGCATAATCAACCAAAATCACAACAATGTCTCAATAGCACAACAAAAATCATACAGAGCATTTCTATAATGAGGTTTCTTGATATAAAAGAGTGGATGATGAGTCTGCTTACCATTTCCTTCTATCCACTGTTCTTCGGTATCTGCCTTGCAATATGAGATGATCAGATCCTGATCGCTTGTTATGTAGATGTTGTTTGTGTTACAGTCTGGATGCCAAAGAAGATGATCTTCAAACGAGGTCACAAGCTCTCCGCGGAAATTCCACACAGAGACATTACGGTTCCGGAATGTTAGAAACAACTGGTTCTCATACAAAAATATGAATGCTGATGGTGTCATGAACTCAGTTCTGCTAACTTCTATCAGCTCAGCATTTCGAACCTTTTAAGAACATAAAGAAAACTCTATTAGAAACATAAAAAAAAGCAAATATATAAAGCAGCTTGAACCAAGAACAAAAAAACACTCACGTCAAGTATTTGGAGATTCTCGTTCTCTTGCTTAACTAGAAGCTTTTCATTGAATTGTTCAATGAAATCAACTTTCTTGTTTCGGTGAAGCAAATGATTGAAGGACTTGAGAACCGTGCCATCTTCGATTGATAGAATCTTCAAAGGAACATGACTCGCAGCTCTCTTGAAAATCAACAGCATTATCCCTGGACTGGTGCAAGTAAAAATAGATGCACAAGTTATAGAGACAAGTCTTCAATCCCAATCAAGAAAACACTATGAATCAACTCACTTCCGCATTTGTAAACGAGACACATAGAAAGATGTAGAAAAGTCACCTGATCTTAATCTCCTGAACATTTTTGTCCGATATCGAATACAGCAAGGCATAGTTTTTCAGATCAAACACCTTGTAAACACTGCAGAGCAAGACTGTGGCTCAGTTGGGGGAACTTCAATTCAACACATTTTGTGTAATGAAGACAAGAGAAATACCTATCCTGTGCAGAATATGTCAGCACCTTCCCATTAACATCATCAAACTCAACAAAACCTGGCCACTTTAGTGACTCAGATTCAAAAAGAGCAAATCCTGCGTCTGCTTGACCCCTCAGAATATATCTAACAGTACCCCAAAAAAAAAAACATTACTTTCACAAGTCTGAGAACTAATAACTTAAGAAGATCATGACAACAAACACATAACAGTAAGTAGACATACTCGATTCTAGTGGATCTGCATTTCAAAGAGCTGTAATTGTCAGAGGCGTAAACAGAAACAGTGATGAGAGAGTCATTGTTCTTATTGTAGAACAAACTCCGGATGACTTCATCAGGACTAACATTTAAAAAGCAAACCCTTTTATTCGTATCTGCAATTACATAAAAAACACAAACTCCAATCAAAAATCACAGTGACACAACAACAAACCAAAGAGAAAGAGTTAGGTGTTAGTAAGTAAGTACCTCTGCTAAAAGAAGCACAGACACCAGAATGAGTAAGAGTAAAGACAATGTCACGAGCAGCAACAATCTCAATAACTTTGCTTCGTTTCAACAAGTTAGGTAATGAAACTAAACAGTACCCTTTAGGATCGTGCGTATCATATTGCTCCTGAATCCAAAAACCCAACAAAAAAGATTCAGACTTTGGCGGAGTTGGGAGAACCAAATTAACCGAAATCGAAGAAAATCAGAAGAAGATGATACAACATACCACGAGACGCATGTTGCGGAATCTCTCTTGAGCGGTGCTTATTGAGAAAGCTCGATCCATACGAGACGAGATTTCTCGGCGTTGAAGCTTTTTAACGCTGTTGACGAATCCATCGGGACGAGACCTCTTCTTGGCGACAACTCTTCTACCGCCGCAAGGTCTAGGGTTTGCTATGATTCTTCTTCCTTCCATCATCAAATCAAATCAAATCAAATCAATTCCAAAAGTGATGATGAAGAAGGGTCTGTGTAAAACTGTTGTTGCCAACAACAACAGCCAACTAAAGGCTCCAAATGGGCTAATCTGAATCTATGGGAATTAAATTGGATTTTATCATAAGAACAAAATAGTTTAGGTTCATGACATTTTTCTGAATCTATTATAATGTGACAATTTTTTTTTTTTTTTTTTTTTTTT
>NC_025690.1:20968304-20974485 GCF_000633955.1 Camelina sativa
AATTTTTTTTTTTTTTTTTTTTTTGCCTCTTTCTATAAAGTTTAATTTTTTTAAGGGCTTTAAAAAGTGTAGGAAGCTTTAGGTGTGTGTATGTCTCGGTGAATCGACATATACTGGAAAAAAAAAACTATGTTTATGCGGTTTTTGGCATCAAATCTTGAGTACAATGAAGAAAAAACAGTTTTGGTCATGTAACTTTACAACTTAGGATCAATTTTTTTAACACAATTTTTGTATCAAATCATGATTTACAATTTGGGGCAAAATTCTAATTTTATAAATTTTATGCCAAAATCATAATTTAGCGCTAATATATTATTTACGCGGTTTTCAAATTTTAGTTTTGGGTTCGAAATTTTTTCTTTATCGACAAATTCTACCTACGCAATTTTATATTAATAACGTTAATTTTTTAGTTTTTGATATTATATCACGCTATTTTATCGGAAATATAGGAAAAACAGAGAAATGATTTTTTTTTTAATTTACTATTGTAGTGTATCCCAACTAGTTTTGGTAATTTTGGCCAATAATCACAAATTTTGATCTCCAACTTAATAAACTGATGATTTTGTGCTTTTGCATCAAAACTTGGCTATGTAATTGCGGTGCAAATATAATAATAGCAGTATAAGTTTTGTATGAAATTAAGATTGTAAACCAAAATATTGTTTTTCTGCTTTCAAGAAGATGAAAAATAGATGATAGTACTTGTTTAAGTTCAAAATCTCTATTTTAAAATGATTTTGCAATTCCACTATTTAGATATAATTGTGGAACTATAAGCAAAAATAGATGATAGTACTTGGTTAAGTTCAAAATCTCTACTTTAAAATGATTTTGCAATTCCACTATTTAGATATAATTGTGGAACTATAAGCCGTTCAAGACAGGCATCTTAGCTGCATCAAATCTCTAAATGCGTTTTTCGACTCCCAAGTCTCTTCTTATGAAATCAAAAGGGCTTAATAACCGAGCTTAGCTTAAGATTTACTTCACTCCATCCGAGGCTTTCTTTTTCATTTCCCATGTAAACAAGTGTTGTACTTACTGTAGTTGATATTTTTAGCTAAATCGGTCTTGGTGGCCTTCAACAGCTCCTTCATTACTGGAGTGCAAGTCCTTTTATTAAATTCTAGTTTGACCAAAGCACAAAATTTGATATTAATAATAGACTAGTAACTCCTTGTAGCATTTATGTTAAAGAGTATTTGTATCAAATCATTTTAGTAACAAAATTAGACATTTATTTTGCTGGTTAACATGACATCAAATCATGACCGACAAAATTATAAAATATAGCCGACTTAATCATCATATTTCATCAGCCTCTACCAAAGCCATCATTGTTGATTCGTCTCTAAAAATATCCATCGACAATTGCATTTTTGTAGTCCCAAAGGCCAAAAGTTTTTTATAAACTATCTCTGTCTTTTTTTTTTCTTTTTTCTTTTTTTGCACTAAAGGTTGTCTCTGATCATGTGTACATTTAGGAAGGAACACAATGCATAAATTACATAACAAAAAGTAACTAATATACACGTAAATTTTAAACCGTAAAAAAAAAAGAGGAAAATTCAAGAAGATCTAAACATTTGGTCAAGGATGATGGTCAATGCCATGGCCACACGAGGCTCCATCTCCGATTCAACTATAAGTTTAAACACATCTTTGCCAAAGGCAACTCCTCCGATCACCGTCTCTTTCCTCTTGATCTCCGCTGTTTTCTTCTTGTTCCTCCTCTCGTCCAATATTTTGCAGCTTCTTTGACTGTATGATCCTTCTATCTCGTACAATACCGTCCTCTTTGAGCTAACCCACGCCAAGGTCCTCCGGTTTGTTATTATGTTAACGTTCTTTCTTGCCGTCAATATCGGGTCTCTCTCTGTTTCTCCATCGTATACCATCCAGCAATCTCCAAGACTCAACTTCTGTTCAATTCAATTAACAAGAAAAAGCAAATTCAAGATTAGTTTCATAATAATTTTGATGGACACCACTAGAAATGTCTTAAATCATGACAAGAATATCAAGAAAATGAAAAAGTACCTTGCGGCGGACGGAGAGAAGGGGTAGACCGGAAGCGTCCATAAGGACGATGTTGTCTCTAGGACAATTCATGTAGTTGTCGACTCTAAAGACAAGCTCTCCATTGGCGTTGTAAACTGTGAATCCGTCGCAGTTGAAGAGAAGGGACTTCTTCCACACCGTTAAAACAGCGGCTGCTTTACTATCACACAAGCTCACGTCGCATGTGTTTGGGAATTTAGGGTGAACTTTTGTCATCTCTCTCTTTTGATTATTCTTTGTTTCTATGTGTGTTTGATGATTGTTGTTGTTGGAGAAGATGAGTTGATGTTGTGTATGTGGGAATAATGAGAAGAGGTGTTTGGGTGTTTATATATACAAACGTAGAAAAAGAGAGAATGAGGTGCTCAAATGAAAAAGAATGGTCTCTCATCTTCTTGTTTTCCACTTGAGAGTTGTCCTTGTCAGTCTATTACTATAAGATATCTTCTCTTTAATTTATTAGGTCCAAATTTTTTCTTTAAAATGCATTAATGTAAATTAATGGATTGATTCCTTTCTATAATCAAATATTATTATAATAACGGTTCTGCATTTCACCTAAACTCCAACAAAATATTATAACGAAACCTTGTTGTTTGAATCTTGTTCTGACCAAATATTGGCCCTACAAAATAGCTTATGGTCTCACGTATAATATAAATCTGACACAAAACACTACTAGTTTTCATATGCTCTAGTTTTAAAAGTAACTTTGCAGAAATTATATATTGTTGGCAATTGCTTTTTTTAAAACAAAAAAACTAAATCGATTTATTCAATTAATGCAAAATAGAAAGATGTTTTAAAATATCACGGTTTTATTAACAGGCTCTTTTCAATTACAAAATGGTATTTCGGAAATTTTTCTCTCGTATATATTTATTTTTTTGTACTTTTCTACACAAAAACAGTAGTATTTATTTTACTTTTCTCTTGTATTTTCTTTTATCATTTTTTTCTAAACATTTCTCTAATCTTTCTCTCTTTGCCGATATTACAACTTTTTATAATCAAAAGATGATGAGAAAATTATTGTCTACTGTCTAGCTACAAAAAAAAAAAAAAAAGAATCTAACCTACGGGCCATAATCCATCGACATTTCCAGTGTGCATCTTTTTAATATAATGGGGAAAGCTGAGAGTCTCTAATGTTTTTTCATTTCCTATTTCTGCAGGATTTATCGCATTATTCTCCAAAAATACAACCGAAAGTATTTTATTTGTATCTTTTTTTTCAACAACAGACTACATGTGTGTCTGAACCGAAAGTAATATATGATTTAAGGCCAAAAAAAGAAAGAAAGAAAGTAATACATTTATACTCTCTAAGATAAAACCTGAAAACCATATCATATGTATATATAATAGTATTGTTGATATATTAAGTTTTTGAAGATCACTTTGTGGATCAAAGTTCACGCAGGTGTCCCAATTCTAATATTTCTGGTCATCATGATGACTCTTAGTCCAATCATATTATGAACATCCGATAACATATTTTTAATAGCTAGCCAATCAAGCTTTGAATTAATATTATTACCATGGACGTTGTTGAGTCGAGAAAAAGGTAATCTAGTAGAGGAGGATAAGAACGAGTGGATAGCATATATTACACATTAAAACTATAATCATTTCAAACATTGACAAGAAAATATAACCGAGTTAAAAAAATCGAGTTTTGAACCAATCTTTGGTTTTAAGATTTTTTTTAATATCATATGATGAAAGGAGGACCACCACTATATATCATGATTATAAATAATTTAAACATTAGGGAGGTGTGTGGCTGAAAAGCAATTAGCGGTGGAGAAGAAAAATAAAACCATCCCCAACGAAAATTCCCACTAAAGATTTTTTTTAAATAACTTAGAAAATATCATATTCTATTTTTCATTATGATATTTTTCCACGTCCATTGTGTTATAATAATGAATGTTCCACTTACGTTGACCTTATTAATTTTTTCTCAAGCTTTCGTTATCTATCGTCTGTTTATAATAGCAAAAAGATTATTGCGGTTTATGCGTCATATGTACACAAAAAAAGAGTTGATTACGACCTTTGAGATGGTATGAGACGTCGTCCCCCCACTTTCATTAAAACAAATGGATTGACGATTTACGCGCTGCATGCACTTTGATGAAAGAATATGTTCTCTCTTTAATATATTACAGATGTAGTACAACCTAATAACTCCCTGTCTTCCTAACCAAATCTGATTCCTCTCACTCTCTCTATATGTACCAATCTTATTCCTCAGCTTAGCTTTTAGTGTTTCATATGCTCATTTTTGCATCTTACTAACCTCGCCCGTCAACATCAAATGGGTGTGGTACAGTATGTGAATGAAGGTTTTCTAAGTTAATTCTTTAACTATGACTATGAGACATTTGATTCCATTTCGACGAATATAATTGCATGCATGATTCCTGCAAATGATTCAATGAAGGTTTTGATTCCTGCATCAAGCAACAAAATGTTATTATTTTGTTGTCACATATATTGAGAACGACCGAGATTGTATAAAAACCGGGATCGAAATTTGATAATAGCTAACTTATCATTGGAGAGAAACGGTCAATTGGAAACATAGCTAATTTTTTTCCAAATCAGCAATGAAACTGCAGATACTGTCTGATAGATAATCCTTCATATAAGACCTGATGGTTTTTGTTTTTGGTTTCTGAGAAGAAGGCTTTCTTGTTGGGTTTAGAATAGTTCCAAACATGTCTTCCTAGTCATCTATTGTTGAGACAAATGTGTTTCCCATCAGATGCGAATAAAGCAAAGGTTGGGCTCAGTGTTGTCCTAAGACCAGTAAATAACAAAAACCTGTGAGAACGTACTCTGTAAACTGGTTCAGTGAGAGAAGTAGATAGAAACTCTTATCGCCTTCTATTCTGGTACGTCACAAAAAGTAAAGAATAAAACAGAAACTACAATGACAAATTGGAAAATAACGCAGAGGAAAAGAATGGCACATCTCTTAGCCAAAAATCATATACAACATATCAAAGTTCTTCACATGCTCTCTCTTTTTTTTTTAATCATATCAAAGCTTTTCGAATCACCGTCATCACGTCACTTAAAATCATTTTGGTATTTGCTTCTGCTTGCTCTTCTTCCCCCTTCAGCATTTCTCCTGCAATGCCTTCGGGTTTATTGACCCAAAAATATGAGATGTTGCACTCTAAAATCTTTTCTTTGCGTGTGACCTTGCTTCTAAAGCATTGGCCGTGTGTAAACTACTTACTCATCAAGGATTCACGTTACAGTCACTCAAGAACCGATCTTCCCGATTCAGATGCTTTCTCCAATAGTTTTTGTACTTTGGGATTCCCACCTCAAGCCAAGGCTTCATGTTCCCGTTATAGTGCAATACGGCCGCGCTTTTTATGGCTTGGGCACTGACGTAGTGGTCATAACCAAGACCTGATAGTGCCCATTTGTCGTCAAGAGCATAAACTTGGTCTTGAAATGTAAGCAAGCTTGCCTGCAATGCTATTGCTTCACTCGACTCATCTCCACCACTCATCTGCTGCAAATAAAAAAAGGAAGTCATCGCACAGAATCACTCAATTATCTCTTAAAAAAAAGTTTTTTTGTTCTCTAGAAAACTGACCTCTTTGTAAAATTTCCGGTAGGTTTCTGAAACACCTAATTCCCTCCATCTAGTAAGATCAACAAGATTCAAACCAGACATCCAGAGGCAAGCATTGGTATCAAAACTTCCTCTCTTGAGACTTTTTAGCTGACCCAATCTCACAGTGCACGACTTCACAGCGCCATTCACTTTCCCTTCCATATCAAGGTCCCAAAGGGGAGACAAATCTCGCTGGACTACAACGTCATCATCCAGAATCACAACCTTCTCCAATTTGTCAAATAATTTGGGAAGCAGATAGTGAGATTGAGAGAAAAGGGATAAGTAGTGTGTTCTATTCTGTTGGGAAACACGGAACTCCGCAGGCAAAGACAATTTCATATCAGAATCATCCAGCTCGAGTTTTTCAATGTTCAATACTTGAATAGTTGATTGTTTGCAGGGATTCCTAACAAACCATTGTGTCATTGCAAAGTAATTTTGCTCGTCTGTCAGTACATGGAAAAC
>NC_025690.1:20974531-20976136 GCF_000633955.1 Camelina sativa
TTTAGCTGACCCAATCTCACAGTGCACGACTTCACAGCGCCATTCACTTTCCCTTCCATATCAAGGTCCCAAAGGGGAGACAAATCTCGCTGGACTACAACGTCATCATCCAGAATCACAACCTTCTTCAATTTGTCAAATAATTTGGGAAGCAGATAGTGAGATTGAGAGAAAAGGGATAAGTAGTGTGTTCTATTCTGTTGGGAAACACGGAACTCCGCAGGCAAAGACAATTTCATATCAGAATCATCCAGCTCGAGTTTTTCAATGTTCAATACTTGAATAGTTGATTGTTTGCAGGGATTCCTAACAAACCATTGTGTCATTGCAAAGTAATTCTGCTCGTCTGTCAGTACATGGAAAACCAAGTTTTTACTGCCCTGAAACATCAATAACCAACCAAGAATTAGAAATCAGAGATTAATGACTGCAAGAAAATACAATTACTAAGTAACGAAAACTGATTTAGTACATACCCTTGCGTATAAAACCGTTGAATTGATCACAACAGACGACGCAAGTATATTATCGGAGATGATAACAAAGTGAAGCAATGAGGGATCTGAAAACTTCTCACTAATTGGATCCTCAAGTGAAGCTGACTTGAAATGTTCCACAGTTAGTCTCATTGACAAGCAATGAAGACTCTTAGGCATTGTATGTACTGCAAGCTGGTAGAGGAACACGCTCTGTTTCATGTGGAAACTAGCTTCATCCTCGGTCAAATCAAGGATCTGTCTCAATTTCTTGTCAACATTGTTACAGTCGACTGGAAAAGATTTTGCCTTTGCAATTACAGCTTCCATCTTCTGCAACTTTTTCTCAACCCTGCACAACAGCGGAAAGAAATACCCAATAAGTACAGTCAAAGGAAAATAGCAGAGGATTCTACACATAAATGCTTCTACTGATAGAGAACAAACAACATACATATGGCATCCCTCCTATCATCTAGTACATTAGTTCATTAAATTTTATGTTGGTTTAAGATACTGGGACAGATAATGCTTCAAAATAGAAGTATTTCTGGGTGTGCTCCTCACTGAATAGGTGAGGAGAGAATGCTATGATAAATATTTTCTATAACACAAACCATCTGAAAGACCGAAAGCAAGTAAATCACTAGATAACAGGATGTCTAGACAAGCTAACGGAAAACTAGAAGAATTTCAAGTTACCAGACTCCAACCAAAATCTTTTCCACCAAGGAACTAACTTTCAGTACAAACATGATTAAGTACAAAATGATAGAGAACTTACTGTGGTGGAAGGTCAGCATCTTGTGAACTTACAATAAGAATACGCTCAAACTCTTGAATATTCTGTTTCATATCCCGAGTCAACTTGTCTTGAGAAGGCATTTTAGCAATACTTGGATAGTATGCCCTAGCAACAAATAGCTGGTCCTTCATTTGCTTCACCTTAGCATCTTTCATCGGTTCCTTATTTTCCTCCCTCCAGAGGCAGTAGCTCCCATATTTCATTTCACAAGTTCTCCAACTTTCATCAGCACTCGCTATTGTCCTCTGAACACCTTTATATGTGGCTTCAGTTTTTGTTTTCTGTTCACAGAATAAAGCAGAATAAGGTTAGCTTCAGACGATT
>NC_025690.1:20976702-20980697 GCF_000633955.1 Camelina sativa
CCGAGTCAACTTGTCTTGAGAAGGCATTTTAGCAATACTTGGATAGTATGCCCTAGCAACAAATAGCTGGTCCTTCATTTGCTTCACCTTAGCATCTTTCATCGGTTCCTTATTTTCCTCCCTCCAGAGGCAGTAGCTCCCATATTTCATTTCACAAGTTCTCCAACTTTCATCAGCACTCGCTATTGTCCTCTGAACACCTTTATATGTGGCTTCAGTTTTTGTTTTCTGTTCACAGAATAAAGCAGAATAAGGTCAGCTTCAGACGATTGGCGAGAGATATACTACTACGGAAACTTAATCCAATTGTACATTTGCAGGGCTTGGGTTGGCAACAACAGTTGGGGACACTGGTAATCCTGCATATTTATCAAGGAACCAGACGTAAAATTGTAGATCAGAATAAAAATAAAATTATGGGAGAGGACTTTTCAAGGAAGTGACACTTGTAAAACAAACCTCTTTTTTCAGATACACTGCCGCTTCTCCCATTCATATCCCTGGCACCCACGTTTATGTCGTTTTTCTAACATGTGAAACAAGTAAACACAGTTACAAGCAGTTTAACCATTCCAAAACAAGGAACCGATTCTTCACCTCGCCCAAGACTAGTTGAGATACGTGACAATATTTCATGAAAGCATTTCATCGTTCTAAAGCTCAAGAGATAGTCAAATAGATAAAAAAAACATCATTCACCCATCTAAATTTTCTACCCGTTAAGCAAACATGACACTAAAAAAAACAACTGAGTAACTACAACCTCTTGATCTCTAGTTTGTTTGTTGGGCCAGAAAAGATGGTTAATAATGAAGCATCTTGCATAGCTATACATAATCAAACAGGCATCTAAGTTTTTTTTCTTCTATTGTTAACATTGACATCTAGCAGAAGTACTGTGAAAAACCTGACACACATATATTTTTTGCTAAATCAGGTTGATCAGATAGCTCTGTTATCTGCAATCAAACTACAAAGCCTATACAATTTTAACATCACTGAAAAGAGAAGATGAGAAACACTAATGCCACACATTTCTGACAGAAACATCCTTCAATAGTTGGAAAATTAAACACGAATAGACCAGATCTGAAATGTCTGTGTCAATTTGAGAGCATTGTATTAAGATAATGAATGACTTCCAACCATCATAAAGGCTTATTAAATCTAACGGGTACATGAAAAGATCTAAACTTTGTGTCAAAAACAACTAATCAATGACATCTCCATAGTACATAAATCCACACTGAAACAAGTGTGAAAAACTCAAATAGGAGGACCAACCTTGGGAAGCACTGGATTGATTTTTTGAAGAACCTCATCGACCCGTTCGGATACATCTCTCTGCAAAAGCAAGGTATAAAAAGCTGAGAAGCAGCAAAAAGACAAAAGAAAGAGAGAAGATATGGTATAACAAATGGGAATCGAATCGAATCAATCAAAGTAGAATACCTGAGTATGTTTGGTAGCATTGATTCTGGTAAAGCTCTCAAACTGATACCAAAAGAAGGGAAGATTCAGAACAATAAAAATCAAAAAAATTCACACACACGAATAAAGAAACGAGAATAATGCTTACAGAAGAAGCCGATTGAACAGTGACAAATCCTGAAAAAAAAAAAGTGAAAGAGAGAGATGAGATTAGATCTGGAAACAGAGATCGGGCAAAATAAAAACAAGCAAAGCGAAGCGAGTTGTGAGAAGGATATACATACCAGGAGAGTGAAAGCCATTGTGAAGACCGAGCAAGAAAGCAAGAGGAACAAGCATAGAGAGAATAACAAGTACCAAAACTCCAATAACCAGAACTTTCCACCGGCGTTTTCCTCCACCGCCACCACCAACTCCTCCTCCTCCACCGCCTCCGCCTTTCATATCCCCGATTTACAATTGAATGAAATGCCTCTTTCTTCAAATTACGAACGCATTGGATCCCCAAAAAAAAACGTTGGGTAAAAGATCTCTCTGTATCTATGTCTCTGTTCTCGATACACTCACAATCACAATCACACTCACGAGTAATAAATTCTCTATCTTTTTTGTATGTGTGTGTTTTGCAGAATGCAGAAGAACTATAATAAGTGTTTCTGCACTTTGCCCGATCGCATCGTCTCTCTTTCTTTTCTCCCCTTTCGCGTCTTGGAGGAGCAATAGAGAGAGAGACACACACATACACACACACACCTACACGATTACACACACAAAAACACTCTTTTTCCACACGTGTGACATTGTCTCTGCCGTTTGATTATTTAACCCACTTGCAAGATCTATCTCCAGATCCTAACACGTGTCTTTCTCACACGGTGGTGAGTTTTATTTATTTTAATTAATTTATTAGAGTCATCGTTTTTATATTGTCACTCTCGTTGAATCCTAAACTCCGGAATGCCCAGCGATATTTTTCAACGCAACTGGTGAATCTCTCAACCACCGTCTTTTCCTGTTTTCCGATTTCGTTTTTGTTAGTGAAAGAAGATGAATTTAGCTTTAAGTGAATAAGATGATTGTGGTAAAGCTCTTTTTGATAAGTCTCGTGAAATCTTTAATCTGTGCAACTTTGTTAAATGTGAATGTAATAAGAGAATTTAGCTCAAAGGATCAAATTGTGGTTTTTTTTTTTTTTTTTTTTAGCTTAGGCTGATCTGTTTAAGGTTCTCTTGACTGAGTTTGGAATCTTTCAATGATTTTTTTTTATATTTTTTTTTGTGTGTTTTAGGTGAATCAGTAGTGACTGTTCTTTTAGTTTCGAGCATGTTATTGGTCGCGAGGAAAGCTTTGGCCGCGGGGCATAGTAAGGCTATTCGTTTGACAACAAGGGAAGTTCATTACCTAAGCTCCATCTTAGTGTCTCCTCCACTTGTCTCCCTTGATTTGCCTGAAAATTGGATTCCTTACTCTGATCCTCCACCTCTTGCTTCTTTTGGTAATATTGTTCGTTCCATTTTCATGGCTGTATTTATATTACAAGAAATTTATCTAATTGTATGAGTTGACTTCTGAAGTTGTGTTTTTTTGTGTGTGTGTGTATATGCACTTATACAGAGACTGAACAGAAGACTGTGGTAATAGATGGTAAAGTTATAGCCGAGGAAATCAGAACAAAGATTATTAGTGAAGTTGGGAAGATGAAAAAGGCTGTTGGCAAAGTCCCTGGGCTTGCGGTTGTTTTGGTTGGCCAACAAAGAGACTCGCAAACTTATGTTCGCAACAAGATTAAAGCTTGTGAAGAAGCTGGCATTAAATCTGTTCTGGCTGAATTGCCAGAGGATTGTAGTGAATCTCATATTATCAGTGTCTTGAAAAAATTTAATGAAGACACGTCTATTCATGGAGTTCTTGTGCAGCTTCCTTTGCCCCAAGTATGTTTCACATTTTTTTTTGTGTGTGTGTGTGTAATATGAATCATGACATAGTGATGGGGATGTTAAGTGTTGTTGATGTCAAAGGTTAGTTCTATGTTAGGAGGTCAAGTAGTTATGTGTACTTGACCAATATGATTCAGATATTTTCATACATTTTTCTGTAGATTTGCTCAACTCATATATATATTCAAATCCATTAATTTTGTGCATGCTCGCTTGTTATAACATGTCTCATAGATCATGTACTCTCTGCATAACATATTTCCCTTTACGGTGTCCTTTATTATTGGTAGGCAAAGCATCTAATTAGAGAATGCGACAGAGCATCTGAATCATCTTACCTGTATAGATCTTTGTCAGGAGAGTGTTCTTGCATTTTGGTGTTTTTCTATATTTTTTATTCTTTCTCATGAGTACCATCAAGTAATGGAAGATATCTTGTACAGCATCTTGATGAATCAAAAATCTTGAATATGGTGAGATTGGAGAAAGATGTTGATGGGTTTCATCCATTAAACATGGGGAATCTTGCAATGAGAGGGAGGGAACCGCTGTTTGTATCTTGCACTCCTAAAGGCTGTGTGGAGTTGTTGATAAGAGCAGGCGTTGAAATAGCAGGCAAAACTGCTG
>NC_025690.1:20982133-20983881 GCF_000633955.1 Camelina sativa
TGAGTACCATCAAGTAATGGAAGATATCTTGTACAGCATCTTGATGAATCAAAAATCTTGAATATGGTGAGATTGGAGAAAGATGTTGATGGGTTTCATCCATTAAACATGGGGAATCTTGCAATGAGAGGGAGGGAACCGCTGTTTGTATCTTGCACTCCTAAAGGCTGTGTGGAGTTGTTGATAAGAGCAGGCGTTGAAATAGCAGGAAAAACTGCTGTGGTGATTGGAAGAAGCAACATCGTTGGACTACCAATGTCTTTATTATTGCAGGTATTTATTAGTTTTTCATTATAGTGCAAGTCACTTGCAGCAAGTGAGTTCTTATGTTTTAGCATTTTGGGTTTTTGATTAACTATGCATTTGATGTCTTTCCTGAAATTCTTGGGTAGAGGCATGACGCGACAGTAAGCACGGTGCATGCGTTTACAAAGGATCCAGAGCACATTACTAGGAAGGCCGATATCGTGATAGCCGCTGCAGGTATACCTAATTTAGTTCGTGGAAGTTGGCTTAAGCCTGGAGCAGTTGTCATTGATGTTGGAACATGTCCGGTTGAGGTATTTCCAGTATTCCGAAATTGATCAAAAGTCTTATATCAATTTCCCAATGGTACAGAAAACTTGAAACTGAATGATTTTAGAGCTTAAATGAAGAGATCAAATGTTTTGCCTTGGGATTCTTATATTGTTGCTGGTTAGAGCTTGATGTCTTTTAATATTACAGGATAGTGGCTGTGAGTTTGGTTACCGTCTTGTTGGGGATGTATGTTACGAGGAAGCGTTGGGTGTAGCCTCGGCTATTACTCCCGTACCTGGAGGAGTCGGACCAATGACGATCGCCATGCTACTATGCAATACTTTGGATGCTGCTAAGCGGATATTCCTCTGATTATGGTATCTCCTGTCTATTACTTAATTTATTTTTTGAGAATATTAGATAGAAGATTCCATGTTTGTTGGAGTTGATCACAATCTCTTCTAATTTGAACTATAATGTTGCTTTCTTATATAGATCGCAGTTGATTCCATGGTTGATCCAAACTCATCAACGTCTTTAGCATCAAGTTCATGTTTGTGTTGATGCAATGTTGTTACTGTTTCATTGGCTTCTACAAGATGAGGAAACCATTTTAGTTATGAATGTTAATGGTAGTTGAATCATTGGAATAATGTTGGTCCTACTAAAAGCAGCTGTGGTAGGAGAGAAAAGTTGCGTATCACATCAAAGAATCAAAGGGAGATGACTCAGGCAAGAGGTGTCACATGAAGGATCACGAAAGATGTGCTTCCTTCAATATCTATCTCTACACGTCTTTCACTTTCACAACGTTGGCTTTATTAGTTTGGTTAAAATTCTGTTTTTTTCCGGTTTTATCAGTTTTTTTGTAAAACTCGAAAACCATAATCAAAATTATCTGCAATTCACTTTAATTAAGTTCGGTTTTTGATTCCTTTCGTTATAATTACATTAAAACCAAATCAAAACCAAAACATACTGTATAGTTTTCTATGAAATTAAATATCTAAACCAAAACAAACCGAACGCAATCACGCAATTTCGATTCGGTTTAAGATGTTTTTGGAAAATAGTGAAAAGGAAAAAACAAAGGGGAAAAATAGGATGCTGATTCCGAGTCTCTAGTTCTAAAGAGGAGAGAACGTCTGAAAGAGAGAGAGAGAGAGAGAGAGAGAGAGATCTGAGACGTCTGGGAAATGTGAAGGAAACCAACAAAAAAAAAAAAAAAA